>NC_035448.2:96675351-96960351 GCF_002127325.2 Helianthus annuus | reverse complement strand
TTGATCCGGGGCGAGGTGATATACTTTTGTACATGGAACAGATATGAAGTGAAGAACTAATGCTCTCGAACTTCTATGTAGAGATGAAATCTGGTTCAGGTTTTTTAAGGGAACCGATATACCCGACTAAGCTTTAAACCGATAATAATTTATAAATGATGTCCAGATTTCGGTTCTGCATTTTCAATACTTTCGGGTTTCGGGTCAGGTCGGATCGGTTATGTGTATTTGCTCACCCCTATTACTAATAAGACTTACACATCTCAATTACCTTAATGCGATAAAATATATGATTTTCCTTCATATTTCATCTTAATTGTAGTTTATTGAATCATTTCAAATATTATAATATCAACTTCATAAATTTAAGAGCTAATACTAATCCGTCTATCATTTTAAGTTTTTTTATTCTTACTATAAATGATAATAAATCCGGACAAAGTTCATTTATTTTTTGAAGAAATATAATTGATTTATTTATAGTATATATGATCAATTAACTTTATTTATTTCTAATACATACGATTACTAAACATTATTATCTCAAGCGCGGTAGTTTTATCACTATCATTGTGTTCATATGGAAAGAAGTTAGCTTATGTTCGTATATGTATATAGTTCTATATAAACTTTGGTTGCTCTTCAAATTGATGATCAATGCAGACTAACACAGAAGATCTGATTGTTAGTTTCCTATTGCAACAACGCATCCTTTGTAATACCACGGTAAACTGATTATTGATGCTAGGCAAGTGAATATATGTGTCTGTTAGTATGTAACATGCACAATAAAGTTGTGATAGTTACAAAAAAAAAAAAAAAAAAAAAAAACATAATGATTAGTACTCATTTTTCTTTAAATCTGTAAATAAGTATTTACGTAGACATTAAAAATAATCCAAGTATGTTATGGTAGTATAGTTTGTTAAAATACACAAAATTTTAACCTTGCTGTCCCTTGTATTTCATGGCCATCTAACCCGATGAAACAGTGACATTTTCTAATAACATAGTCGCCAGTAGAGTTGCATGAGTTCAGGCACTACTCAAATTTCAAAATAAGGTCAACGGCTACAACTGTGAGTGGCAACAAGATATACAGGTATATTAAAATAACCTTTTTTTTTTGGGTAAAGGGCATTGGCCGGCAAAGTATATTAAACCCATAAAAATAAATACATCATCCAAAGGGGCATACCCCCGTATCATTGTCACCCAAACCAGGCTTTGGGGACCAAAAATAAGAAACCAAACACCCCACACGAGGGGCTCGAAAAAACCTATTTCTACTTTGACTATTACAAAAATAACTTAACACTATAAAACGACTACACATCATACAATAAATGGGACTTGTGTAAAGCAAACCACTTTGAGCATCGGTCTTTAACATCGAAGCAGCCACCCAAATGGGCCTAGACACAACCCAATTTAACAATATGGCCTGAATCCACTGATAACAAAGCCGCTGAAACATCAACAGAAGATGGGCCTGTAGAACCCCCTTGTGGGCCTTCAGCCAGATCCAAATCAACATAAAACATATCAGTAACATGTATCCGAGGTCCAGATGGTGAATCTTGGACCAAAAGCTCATCTTCTGATAGGAATTAATCTCTAAATCCAGGCCAAGTGACTCCAAGAACATCTATAGGGTTTTACTACCCACCTCCCCCTTATAACACCAGCCCAACCCGAAGCTGACCCAACCCAAACAGCAAAAATGTAGTAAACAAGCCCAGCCCATGGCCCTTGATGACCCTGCCAGCATGGTATGAAAGCCACAGCAGCCCACACCCAGCCCCACCCTCCCAAACCAGAGCAAACCTGAGAGAAAAAGCAACAACGGTCCGGTTTTTTAACCGGTTTTGGTTTTTTATGGCACAAAAAAACCAGTTTGATGCGAGAACCCGAACTGGTACTGACCAGTTCGGTTTTTAACTGTAAATTTTCAAAGCCCTAGACACATCTCCCCTGCTAAGGTATCAGATATATAGCCTTCATCGATATCTGAACCTAATATGTCCGAAAATAATTCGTTTACCAATAATTCGAGTTCTGAAGCGGAAGAGCATCTGATATGATACAAACAGACGCTGTGTGGAACATATACTCAGCAACTCAACCCTAATATGCAGCGCTAAGGCCTAAGTGCAACGTATAGGTTTAATATTTAAAAAAAAATATTTAGTTTTTTACTGTAGTTAATTCTCAAATTATTTACCCCATAACTGCTAACTCTCTTTATAACAAATAGCTTTTAAAATCAAATTTAATACCCTGTACTTGCTAGCTCTCTTTACAATATAGTAACCTCAGTCAATCCCTAACCCCAAAAAAAAGATCCAGAACACATATATAGCAGAATCATTTCCAACTGAAAAACCGAAACTTTAAAAGATACCTTTGTACACAACATTTCTGTTGAATTGGGATAAAACCCTTCAACCTCTGCATCAACAAACTGCAAACTGCAAATCTTCGACTTTTTCGTTTTCGGTTTGCTTACAGATGGCACACTTGTGAGCTGGACAAATAAACGGTTACCCTGCAGCAATATTTTCTTTAAGCGTCTGTCGCTTGGTCATATCATTTTTCTGGAGCAGCTTAGCTACGCATTTCAGGTGATAAAAGTGGCCACACGTTGCGGAACTACAACGAACTAGAGCAGCAATATTTTCTTTAAGCGTCTGTCGCTCGGACATAGGTGACAACAAACTTGATGTTCTTTGTCGAACACCCGCAACGGCCAAGGCACCTTCACCTGCTTGCATTTTTGCCCTTAGTTCCTGAAAAAAAGTATAAGCCTTGTCATCATTTTCTATTTGCCCCCAAATTCAAGGTCCAAAAATCATGCAACTTGTTAATATTATTCCTACATCATTATATTCAAGGTCCAAAAAAGCATTCGACCTGTTTCTTTTTAAGCGAAAAGGTTTCTACCCGCTTCTTTTTAAGCGGTAAAGCATTCGACCCGTCTCTTTTTAAGCGAAAAAAGCTTTCGACCCGCTTCTTTTTAAGTTAAAAGGCATTCGACCCGCTTCTTTTTGAGCGATAAAGCATTCGACCCATTTCCTTTTTAGCAATAAAGCATTCCACCCGTTTCTTATTTAGCAAAAAAGAATCCGACCCATTTTTAAGCCAAAAAATCATTCGGTTAATTTTTAAGCGATATATTATCTATTTTTTTACATATTTTACCTATCAAAAAATAAAACAAAAACTAAAGAGTCTCACCTGCCATTCCCTATGACCTTTGAAAGGGGTAATACTTACAGTTGTAAATTGCTGCTGTTTGAAGTGCTATGACCATTAACATCTAAATCTGCCCCTGAAATCATTTAGAAAACATTCAATTCAATTTCATGTAAACCTGACCGAATAACCGTTACGGTTTCGGTTCCTGTTTTAACCCAAACAACAGGAACATTGAGTTTGTAAACCGAATTAACCAAACCGAAACCTGAATAAACCAAAAACCAAAGTTTTAATTACCTGGTAAGATGCTGTGATTATATATCCACACAAACAAAATAATGTGATTCTTTTGTGTTCCAAATCCTTTCAAGGGTCCTGAAAAGATTATTACTCAGCATTGTAAGCCAGATAATAAAAAATGTAAAGATATAAAATGTGCAAGTTAAAATAGTTTGTAATCACATATGAAGGATCAACACTCTGAATCTGAACTCGAGCATTCTCCAGTTCCTTTTGTAACGCCTCAACCACCTTAGCGTTCTTGAACTAAAGCTCCCGAAACTCAAGTGCGAGCAATCAGCAGTCTGAACTTGCAGGTGGTTCGGAATCACTACAGAAGGGATGTCTTCTTCAGGTTCATCAAACTGTCTTTCTTCTTGTATATTAAGTTTCTGCATGTTTGTACTCAAATATTTCATACACGGAACGTGCAGTCTCCTCCCATCTATCAAGAGCCTCAAGCTGAAGCACACATAATGCCGCTGCACAGAATTCATCAATCATTTAAAAGATAACAATATGTAACCGAGTACTAAATATATATAAAAAGTTTGTTTTATTAAAGATCATACCGATGTTAGAAAATCATGGACTCGTGACTCCTTCATTGCGTCTGTAGCATGCTTCAACAAGGCCTGACCAGTAGATAACATGTCAAGATTCACAATTAAAAAAACAAAAGGAAGTCCATTTGTTTTGTTGATTACCAACCGTTTTGATATTCTCCATGCTTATGGATCCGGTTTTGCTCGGTTCTAATAGCGAAAATTGCTCCTTTAGATAATATAACTCATCGGTACCCAATGTCTTTACTAAAGTCTGCAAATGAGAAGATTAAACTGAATGTGATATTATTGAAGGATATTGTCAACCAGACCTGTAAAAAAACTGACATGTTTTAACCCGAACTTATTACTTATTTTGACCAATTAGCCATCCCGCCCATCTTGTCACCTCTAGTTTAATGTCCGTTCATAATTTGGAACAAAATACCTTGAAGCCATTGGATCTAAGTGACATCAGAAATATAATACATTGGGTAGATGGTGCTAAAAACCTCAGGTACGAAAAGCGGTGCGCTTTTGCGCTTGATGCTTCGCTCCTGGGTTTTAGACCTTGTCGCTTTTTAAACGAAGCTTACCAGTTACCAATACACTACTTCTTGTTTGATACCGAATTATAAACAGTTTTCAGACCAGTCGTTAACTCCGGTGTGAAGGAAAAAAGAACCCGCCCCTTTTGAAAATTTCTAAAAAATATGCTCCCTGTTGTAACAAAATTCAGCTAGAGTGCTAAGTTCAAGGACCAGACTATAGACACTGTAATATAAATATAATAACATACAATCTTACACCTTATCGAAAAATAATATATCTATCCAGTAAAATACCTCAAAAATGTGTGTCAAACCTTTTTGATATGATACATGTCTAATAAATTGCACAATTTTGGATCTTCCATCTGGTGGAATACGAACCGGGCGATAACTTTTGTCAAGCCAAACTACGGTTGCACACGCCTCCAAACCGGGCTACACCAGAAAACAAAAAAACATATGACAATCAACAGCAAACAAATAAAAAGAAACCCTTGAAGGGTTTTTTATGTCTTTTATTATCTTGGTAAGCAAAAGTAAGTTACCTCTTCATTTGGGATCTTGACGATGAAATGTTTAAAGTATACGCGAGCAGCTGATGTATCAGATACCCTCACTCTCACCATTAATTTATCTCCAATCTGCTTTCACAAGAATGCCATTAAAGTAAGTATAGATTTTTTATTTTTTTGTATTTGTTGGAGTTCAAAAGCGTACCTTTAGAGGTGCAATGTATTTGAGTAACAATTCTGATAATGCGACTGCATTACCAGTTTGAGCTATTGTATCAATATTGATTCCAATCTTTTCCATAAGTTGACAACAAGCTGTTGAAATAAAGATTTACAGCATGCCAAATAAGAACATGTAAATGTGAATTATGTTACATCAAAGACTCACCGTGTTGACAGTAGTTTGCGAAGATTGCATTGTTCACTACTCCATATTTATCCAATTCATAATCTCGAACGCTAAATTCAACCTCATGATATCCACTCATTCTGCCAAGAATTGAGACCAAATAAACGCTAAGTAGTTAATACGATAAAATATTGGATATTGGTCACGGATCGATATTTGAGTTATCAATTATTGCAGTGGGATATTGGCAATTTAACACTAAAAATTAAGTATACTCTCCTACCTTTAACAAACTAACCTTTTGCAATTTACAATACAATAAAAATAAAAATTGTATCCAGTAAGGACTGACTAAGACTTAAATCAAAGAGCAAGTGTGATTAGTTTGGCTAGTTACCTGTAAGCATTTTATCAAAAGTCAACGCATATTTGGTGGTGTCCTCTTTCTGTATGTCACGCATAATGCTAATAAATACCCACACATAAGACGGACCACCCTGTGACACTCGAGTTTCAGTCTGACCTTGTTGACCAGCTTTGACTGACTTGACTCGGTTGACCCTTATTTGACCCGCTGCGCTCTTCGTGTTGACCAAGCTTTCACCAAGACCCGAACAAGCCAACACAGTCCTAAATCCTCTCCACCTGCGTATTTTAGTTATCATATCTATCCATATGAGCAAGAAATATTATAATTTTGTTGTTATACTATTCATGTGTACAGAAATACAAAACTTTTTTTCAAAAAAATATGAGCTATGTCGCTCGAGCTCGAACAACTTGTTAAGAGCTTTCAAGCCGAGGCAAGCCGACCAGTTTAACTTCGAACCAGGAGCGAAGGATAGTTGGTGCCCGGGGGTGCAAGCTTGCCTCTACATGTTATAAGGCAATTGGTGATGAGAATGAGCAAACAAATACAACCAACTAACTTACAGGTTGCTAAAAGCATGCCAACATGCACACAAATTCGACCAGCCCTTAGTTTAAAGCTCTTTACTCTACCAGTCTGGTCCGATAACATCCAACCTGAAATAACCATTTATACTTGATGGGTTAAATATTCCACCTTTAAACTTTAACTGATATTGAAGTGAAAAAAATTAGGCCAAGTTAATTCACAATTTATCGACATAGACCAAATAACTAACCAGCTTTATTACGAATCTTCGCTGACATAGCAGGTTCATTTCTAGATGACATAGCCAACAATAGTAGAACCCTGTTGGCCACACGACAGATATGAATACAAAAAATACATATTCGGTGGATGAACTCGTCTCTGTTGTGATACAACTTTGACCAACAGCAAGTGACTCGATATTATACCCTCTCCTTGCAAAGACTCCTGCAAGGACAACGTAATTAATAGTAATTCAAGTTGTGCAAAGGACAACGTAATTAATATGGAAGTAAAACGTCGTCTTAAAGAGCGATTTGTGTGTTTACCTTCATCTGAAACATGATTCCAAAGAGATTCATGGACAGACAGTCACCTGATTCCGGCCATTCTCCAGCAAATCTGTGGATCCCTTGTTCAAATCTGTGGATCCCTTGGTGCCTTCGACATCTGAAAAACATATAGAAACTACCGTCAAACATCATAATCATAACTTGCCATATTAGAGCCAGATATATTCATTAAATCAGAAGAAAGAAATGATTCTACAGGTATCAGTTCTTACCAAAACCCTAGCTTGTTTAAGCCCTATATCGCCAGAATCTCCACTTACAAAACCCTAGATTGCCTGAAATCAGCAAAGCCCTAAAAACAAAATCAAGATCAAAGCTTTCGATTCTTAGAGAATGACGATTCCTGAATAAAAGACAAACCTGGAATGAAGGAGAAGCCGCGATTGAAGCAACGTAACAAGGCGGAGGGGAATAGGCGGTGGAATCATCAAAGATCTGCTCATGAAACGGATCTGGTGATAGATCTGACGATAGATCTGGCATGGGTTTCTTGAGTCGCCGAGAGAGAGAGAGAGAGAGAGAGAGAGAGAGAGAGAGGAGAGAGAGAAGTTCTGATGGTTTTGTGAGATGTGTGAGGAATGAGAGAGAAAGGAATTGTTGATCCGTGTGAGGTGTAATGGACGGCTGAGATCGCGATCCGTGTGAAAATTGAGAGAAATGGACGGCTGAAGATGAACCAGTAGAAGGGTAATTTATTTGTGTTTCTTGGTGCCTTAAGACTTGTACATTGTGCATTGAGGGTGTTTTCAACACATTGCTGAATTACCATTCTGTCCTTCCTATATCCTTATTAAAGTAGTATAGATATATATATATATATATATATATATATATATATATATATATATATATATATTGATTTTCAAAAAACATTGGGTGCTTTTCAAGTTGATGTGTTATGTGCTTTCTGAGAAACAAAGATAGAGAGGTGCCAGTAAGAGAGAAAGGGAGATTTGGAAGAGAGAGAGAGAGAGAGAGATGTCTCCGGCAGCAGGTTCCCGGCACGTGTAGATGGTGGTGGCTCAAGGGTTTTCAGTGGTTTAGTTCTGACCTAGCGAGTCTCCGGCGACCGGTTTCCGACATCCTAGCCGCCTGCAACATATCCGTTGCTGTAGTCTGGTTGCTTTTTGCTCAAATGATGTTTGTTTCTTTTACGTTTTGTTTAATTGCTGAATTTTTTGCTTTCGCCTTAGGTTGGTATGTTTTTACTCAGGTGATTGGTTAATCTGTGCATAATTTCTGTGTGGTATGCTTTCATTTTTCATGTAGATATTGTTAATGGCTTTTACCTTGTCGGAGGTGTTCAATTTTGTGTGTAGTCGATTGTTGGATTTGGGGTTTAGGGTTATTCTTTTAAGTATTATTTGCGTTTTTTTGCGATGATTAGAAGATAGAAAGATAAAGGTAGCAGCACATTGGTAACTAGGGATGAGCATGTGGTACCAAATACCGATACCATATCGATACCGTCCCGTACCGATACCATACCGGTTGTATTCGGTATCGGTATCGCTATTACGTTTTACCATTTTTTCAGGATTGGGATTTTCGGGATTGGTACCGGTATTTTTCGATAATACCGAATTAGTACTGATTTCCCACTTATTCCTATTTCCCACCCATAATTCAAGTAGGGTGGTGAACTTTAATTTAGAACTAGAGTGTAAGTCTTCTCATTATCAATCCAAATCAAATTCCAAATTCTCATAAACAAAACATGACGATTCTAACATATTTGTATGTTAAACTGAAACTGCTTAGCATGTTAAACTGAAATTTATATATTTGTATTAATAATAAAATATTAAGGATAATAATAATAATAGAAAATTAAATCTTAACAAATTTTGGCCCATATCATAAATAGAGGGTTTTTTTTTTTTTTTTTTTTTTTTGGTAAAGGGTTACCCCTGAATACTTGCATTGGGTATGTTTGTGCATGAACAAGGATCTGTCCTAATATGCAAAAGGGCCAGTTCGGTCTGTTGATGTAAGAACCAGGGACCATGGCTGAGGTTTGGGGTCACCTTCACCTTACGACTTGATGGTTTTACGACACAAAGGATATTTTTAACCGGCGTACTTAATATTCAACATGTAAGCTATCATACTTAATAATTTACATTTGAGCAACAACATAGTTGTTAGTTGATCCTTTATAAAAAAACAAGTGTTAGAATTTGGTATCAAATATGAATTAAAAGAGAATGACAAATAGATGATAGTCGAATGCTTTAATTTCCCTAACCATGTTCTTCAAATTTCCAGTATTCTATAATGTATATGCCTTAACTTTTTTGCAAATCTTGGTATCCAAAATGGGAGATAGAGCTGGTTGATGATTTTGGTGCCAACATATCAATTTAAGAATTCGGTACCAACCGGTATCATACCGAACAACCAGTACCGTACCGGTATTTTCGGTACGGTACCAACTTTTCATGAATATCGGGATCGGTATCGGTTCGCAACCGTGCTCATCCCTATTGGTAACTGGTGGTGAAACCCCGGTAAGTGTTTCCTCACTTACATGTTCCACCCATTTGATAGATCGGTCGCGGAAGTTCTAAAAAGTCGACCACAATTATACGCCCACCAGGTGAAAGGAGTGTATACATGACATCATTAACGTCATCTCCTGTCATTCTGTTATCGTAATTTTATAGACATAACTAGCTGGTAATTAAGTATTAAAATTATACAAATTATACATTTTCTATAAACCTAAATGCTTCGACCCGTTACATAACCAATATATATTTTCAGTTGTGTAAATAGTGTCTGTGTATGTAGGTGTTTTGGCATGACTTAACTTTTTTAAATTATTAGGTTATAACAACTGTTAACTAACACTTAACAATGCTTTATTATATATAAAATATAATTGACTAACTGTAGCTACAACTGGAGTTAGTTTGCAAGCTAGAGGGGTCAATGATAGCACATGGAGTGAAACTCATTTTTCTACACATATTATGTCTATGCATGTTATGTTTAATCGGTGTTCTTACTATGATTTTGTTTGTATAAGTTTGCTATCTTGTAGATCCAGGTCAACTAGAAGGAGGCCAGTCTAAATCCGAGGGCCAGAAGGTATCTTTTATACACCTTTTAGGAGTTTCTCATTTCACGAATGTAGGTCACTAACCTAATATTGTGCAGGATACAGAAGGCACAGAGCGCACGACTTCCAGTAGCAGTGCAATAAAATCTACAAATGATAGCGCTTTATCATCGAATTCGACTATAGTTGTTCCTGTTGGCCTTAGCTTAGGAGCGAACTGTATGTTGATTTCCGCAAGTTTCCTGAAATGTACGACAAACCTTCATGGTTGCACTGGAATCGATTCTCATATTTGCAGCTTGGATATCTTGGATTTCTGTCTTTCCATATTGTCAGCTTTATGTTTTGTTTACACTGGAATCGATTCTCATATTTTTACAGTTTGTTGAAGATGGTGGATTAAAGAGTTTTTGAATGATGCCACTGACTTACCAGCTGTCCTTTTACCTGATGAAACTTTTTCTTTAGCTTTTGTTCTCTCGGCTGATGTAATATTTTTTTAGGCTTCAACTTTGGTTTCAGTGGATTTAGGTGCGTTGTTGCTTTCCAGTGGCCTATCTCAAGCGGTCAGTTATTTTATATGCATTATGCATGACTCATCCATCTTATTTGTGAGGTTAAACTGAACACGGATTAAATCTTTGGTATAGGAACATGTGTCATATCTTAGGTTGAGAACGGCCAAGGAGATATTGAGATTAGGTGCTGGATAACATCTGTCATGCTTTAAGCATGTGGTGTACATAATAATTCTTGCTGACACGGCAAATGAAAATGTAGTGGTGAGTTTCGTTACCGTATGCTGTTTAGTTACATATATATAGATGATCCTCAGACTGTTTCTGCTACATGAAAGGTGGAATTAAACCACTACAAAGATTTGATTCTTTTGTAATTTTGTTTTACTTGAATGAAGTAGATAGATTCTAAGGAGGGTGACATGGCTAAAAAACATTGTACTCATTTCATAATCTGGGGACAAACATTTCAAATTATGGACATCTTTATTTTAGTTTAATGAGGTAGTCACAACGTCCTTACAATCTGCTCATTTCATAGTCTATGGACAAACATTTCATATTGTAGACATCTTTGTTTTAATTTAATGAGGTAGTCACAACATACCTTATGATGTGCTTATTTCAGAATCTCGGACTGCTCGGTTTAACACGCCACAACGCACGCGGGGTTAAAATCTAGTTATATATAGGGAGAGGATCATGAGAAAACTACATATAAATGAGAAAACTAAAAAATTAACTAAAAACCCAAAAAAAAAAAGCTAAAAAACATACCATTTTTTTTTTTTTACAATTTTTAATAAAAAAATCGCTAGTTTTTATGCCTAGAAAAAAATTTTCAAAAAAAAAAAAAATTTTTTTTTGTTGTACTGCACATGTGCAATATATGTGATTATATGTGTACTACACATGTACTACACATAACCATTGGGTGTCAGCCCAATGGCCACCAGCCCGCATTCTATCCCGGAGGTGGCGGGTTCGAGTCTTGCTCGTTCCCAATGCGCCTACGGTAGCGGATTTACCCCCAGACTCAGGCTTGCTGGGTGGCGGTCTGCAAGGTGGGATCACCTCGGCGGTTGGGAGGACCGTGGAATATCCCTCCCCCCCCCCCCCACATGTACTACACATGTGCAGTATATCCGTAATAGTGCACATGTGCAATACAACCAAAAACTTTTTTTAAAATTTTTTTTTTTTGAAAATTTTTTTCCATGCATAAAAAGCTGCGATTTTTTTATAAAAATTTAAAACAAAAAAAATTTTTTTGGCATGTTTTTTTTTTTGGCTATTTTAGTTAGTTTTTTGGTTTTCTCATTTAAACTAGTTTTCTCATGATCCATCCCCATATATATATATATTTGTTTCATTGATCTTCTAATGAGGGCATATACTGCCGTCGATCAAAAGAAAAAAAAAACAATCACCACTTTTTGGTGATTTGCTACTGCCGTCAAAAAGAAGAAAACAATCACCACTTTTGGTGATTTTGAATAACTCTACAAAGCCGCAAATCAGTATATTGTGCCATCCTCTTTGTGATTCTATTAGACTAAAAGCAAGCTGTGTTTGTGTTCGTGTCTAGCACCCATTCGTTGTATCTCGATGTCTCACACGGTTAATTATTAACTATAGGGTATATTTAATCACATCAGTAGGTTAATTATTCTATATATCGTACTAGGTTAATGCCTGCATAATATGCGGGCTTCAACCAAAGCCATATTATTTACTTTGAAATGAAATGTTGTGTACAAATACATACATTGGAAGAAAAAAACAGAAAACTATTCAAATGCTGGAAAATTTTTACATGCCGCTAAAGCCATGAAAACAATAAAAAATGATAAAAAGAAAAAAATAATCTACACACAAGTACAATAACATATGTTTGATGGTTGTAGGAATTAATACGGCTTTTAGCACAAGCGCCTTAGGCGCCTCATTGATGAACATCTCTCCATTGATGATCTTAAGAAATACTTCCACTTTATCAACGATTTGGTTTTGCAGATGTTTGATGAGTGGCCTACACAAAAAGTACTGGTTCTTAGAAAGGCATCGACAGTAAGTCGCCAAAAACCATATACACAGCTATTGCATGACTGATACTTGAATACACCATACATTACAAACAGCATGTATTATTTCTATAGCATATAATGTAAATAATCTACGCTAGAAAAAAAAAACAGAAAAAATATTCAATTGGTAAAAAAAAACTAATAAGGTAATTACCGAATAATAAAAATTATGAAAACCTATAATGGAACAAACAACCCAAGTCGTCAAATTATTCTCCAGCTCCTGTTTTGAACTCCCATTATTATCTTTCAAAATGCCTTGACGATCACAGTTCCAGCCAACAACCTAAGATAACATGGCTACAACAAAAATCACAATTAAAAGTTGAAATTATGGAAGGCTAATAGCACGTATGACGACGATATTATTCATTGCAATTTGAATATGAAATTGATCACACACATTCTTGCAACTTGTCTTCATTTAAAAGTAACACATTTTCACCAAATACATAAGGCTAAAGGGTGTGGTCATGACCCTAATGACCACCATGATCCTCCACATAGGCGTCATGTCACTCACCTTTAATCCACCATCTAAAACCACTACCCTAAGGGTGTGTTCATAACCCAAACCACAATGCTCTTTATTTTATAAGTATATTAAAGAAATTTTATAAATATGATTAAAGGTGTTCTTTTTTCTTGAAATTTTGTCAAATTTTATAAAATTTTACAAAATTTATAAATATGATCAAATTTTATAAAATTTTACAAATTTTATAAATATGATCGAATTTCTAATTGATTTTTTTGTTTGCTTTAAGAATACAGGGTACCTCATTTTCTAAGTTTCATCTATTTAGACAGTCCCGACATTAAACTCAGACAAATTTGCATTTACTTTGCTCCATAATCGCTCTTCTTCAAGAGATCATGTAGCTATGACTGCCATGAAAAGAAAAGGAATTAAAAAAGCACATATTTTACTCATTAACAGTATAAAGTTAAATACAACATGTTTTGACCCATTACTAAACCAACCGTTTTGCCCGAAACAAACTCGACCCATTACTAAAAATCTTTTTTTTTTGCCAGAACTTGATTCGACCCATTACTTAAAACAAACTTTCTAGCCCGAACCTGATTCTACGCATTACTAAAGACCACCTTTTTGGCCTGAATCTGATTCGACACATTACTAAAAGCAACCGGTTTTGCCCGAACTTGATTCAACCCAATATTAAAAACAACTTTTTTAGCCGAAGCTAATTCGAACGTTACTAAAAACAACCCTTTTGCCTGAACTTGACTCGACCCAATAATAAAAACAACTATGTTGGCCGAAGCTGATTCGAACATTACTAAAAAAACCATGCCACCCACAGCAACCAGTATAATGCATATTCTGAAAAGTACAATTGCTACCCGTAACATTTTTTGCCATGAAAAGTAAAGTAAGTTAAAAAGCACATATTTTTCTCACCAACAATATAAAGTTAAATACAACTTGTTTTGACCCATTACTAAACCAACCGTTTTGCCCGAAACAGACTCGAACCCATTACTAAAAATCTTTTTTGCCAGAACTTGATTCGACCCTTTACTAAAAATAAACTTTCTAGCCCAAACCTGATTCTATGCATTACTAAAGACAACCTTTTTGGCTTGAATATGATTCGACACACTAAAAGCAACCGTTTTTGCCCGAACTTGATTCAACCCAATATTAAAAACAACTTTTTTAGCCGAAGCTGATTCGAACGTTACTAAAAGCAACCCTTTTTGCCCGAACTTGACTAGACCCAATAATAAAAACAACTATGTTGGTCGAAGCTGATTTGAACATTGCTAAAAAAAACCATGCCACCCATAGCAACCAATGTGATGCATATTTTGAAAAGTACAATTACTATTCTTAACATTTTTTGCCATGAAAAGTAAAGGAAGTTAAAAAAGCACATATTTTTCTCACAAACCATATAAAGTTAAATACAACCTGTTTTGACCCATTACTAAACCAACCGTTTTGCCCGTAACAGACTCGAACCCATTACTAAAAACTTTTTTGCTAGAACTTGATTCGACCCGTTACTAAAAACAAACTTTCTAGCCCAAACCTGATTCTACGCATTACTGAGACCACCTATTTGGCCTGAATATGATTCGACACGTTACTAAAAGCAACCGTTTTTCCCGAACTTGATTCCACCCAATATTAAAAACAACTTTTTGGCTGAAGTTGATTCGAACGTTACTAAAAGCAATCCTTTTTGCCCGAACTTGACTCAACCCAATAATAAAAACAACTATTTTGGCCAATGCTGATTCGAACATTAAAAAAAAAGCCATGCCACCCATGACCCATAGCAACCAGCATGATGCATATTCCGAAAAGTACACATCAAACATATGAAGTGAAGTGAAGAACTACTACTACTGGTGTAATTATCAAATGTGATGTGCCATACTCAGGTACAGATTTGGTATGATGGTATTATTATCCAGCATGTTCAGATCTATATTCTTATCCAAGTTAAATGTAGTTATACCAAATAAAGTGAAGAACCATGATGACCGACCAAATAAAGTAAGTAACAATTGTCACACAAAAGATTCATATAACTAAGGCTATAATGCAGTTTATTAGAAAAAAAAATTGATCAAGATTCATATCGGAGATGAAAAATCTTCAACATCTTACAGACCCAGAAACTCGAAGCCCTAGAAACTTCAAGAATTTGCTCACCTAAACACATAACATCATAAACTCATCATATTTATGAAAACAACCAGCGATTAAAATTTAAGCGACCAAAAAGTGTCTAACCTTTATTCAGCAGGGAGTAGTGAGACCTTATTTGCAGCATCTCAAATTACATGATCAAATTTAACCCTTTATTTTTTAAGTTTATTAAAGAAATTTTATAAACAGAGAATTTATAGGAATTTATAAATAATACTTCAATTTGAAAAACAACTTACTATATGCCACACAAATGAATTTCCATGCTATTCGAAGAGCCTGTGCCTCGGTATTCAAGAACGTAGATGAAGGCTATTCACAATCTACACAACACACACAAACAGGAAAAAAAACAAATTCAAAAAAGAACCATAATTATGATACTAACAGTAGATGATGGAATGGATTTTCTAGTTTAGTTTCCACGCCTATTGGTGAACTTCAATGATTTGTACAATCTCCTTAACCGAGTACTGCAAATATCTACAATAGTAAAAAATCCACATTACAAAATAAAAATCACAAATCCTTGAATTGTAAAGAATATGTTCGATTAAATTAAACAATAAAGAAACTAAGCAATCAAGAATAGCGATTGGAGACTGTTACTAACCTTTTCGAAAACGACTACCAAACTGCAATTAAACCAAATCGGATGAGAAAAATAGATGAAAATTGCTAAATAAAGAAAAAATTGATATACACAATCGACAAAACCAAACAACCTTAAAACGTCAATGTTTAAATTACATGAACAGAAAGATAAAAATTAGAAAATCATTACCAAATCCATTACCGGAAAACCTTTGATCATCTCTGTCGTCGGGTTCGAAGCGGAACCAATCTTGATTGACCTACTGGTATCACTGATCCCCAAAATCCATTGTATTGTAATCGAAAATCTTAATTAAGAATCCATATTCTCAACAAAAAAAAGATGGAGAGGAAGATAATTCTAAGATAAACATCAAATCAAATCGGTTAAACAGATCGATGTAAGATAAAATCACCTTGTAGAGAAAGAGTTGTAAACCCTAAGGACGTTCAGGAAGATGGATCGGCTTAGACTTGCTTCACGATGATTTGTGAGTCATCTTTGAGAGGAAGATTTGAAAACCCTAATCTCCGATAAAGGTTGATTGAATTGCCGTGTTCGCCAGAGAGAGAGAGAGATTAGGGTTTTGAATGAGAAGGAACGATGATTAATGATAGAATGAGAGAGAGAGAGAGAGAGAGAGAGAGAGAGAGAGAGAAAGAGAGAGAGAGAGTATATGAAACGTACCAAAGAAGCTTGTCCAATCCTTGATTTAGAGCTATGCCACATGTACTGCCACATATACAGCTGAGTTGGCTTAAACCAATGGGTGACAAGTGTCCCCCAATGGTTTTGTTTATTATATATATATATATAGATTTGCATGTTTATAACCATGATCCTGTTCGGTTCACTTTTGGTGTTGATTATTTATATTTTACCGCTGCATTTTTATTAATTATATATTTAGTTAATAAAATATATCAAACCCGTTTTGATTAAAAGTAAAATTGACACCACTGAATCCTAACAGAAACGTATGAAGCCGGTTCAAACGAACTCTGATTGTACTCATTCCAGCGGCGTTGGAACCGGCTCGTCAAACCAAAACCCTTTAGCCATAAATCCTAAAGCTAAACTCTAAACCTTAATTCTAAGCCATAAAACTAAATCCTGAGGCTAAATCCTAAGCTAAACACTAAAATTTAAACTATAAACCTTAAACCCTTAACCTTAGTGCTAAACCCTAAAACCATGGTCGCAAAAGTCGCTATGTGCTCCCTATTCGGAGTTGAGAATACTCGGGCCTCGGCAGTCTACCTTGTATCGATTACTTGGAAAGTACTCGGCCTTCAAAACCTTGTTTTACAACATTGCCCAAAGCTAAACACTAAAAGTTAAATTCTAAACCCTAAAAGCTTAAACCTAAATATATTTATATAGGGTTCAATAAGGCGGTTCCAACGCTGCTAGAATGAGTTTAATTGAAATTGAAGCCGATTTTCTACGTTTCATAGGTTAAGATCTGTTTAGACTTGATATTGTCTCTCTCTCTTTATATATATGTGTGTGTTTAGCCGTTAACCTTTTCGAATCATTAAGATGATCCACTTAAATGCGTCATGTTAAGGTTACTTGGTTTTAAGTATAATAGTATATTAGGGTTGGGGTTCATATCGTTGATACAAATATATTTATATAAATCACTAGGTTAAAACCCTTGTGTACACGTGGTTTAACAAATAAGGGTGATTTTATTTTGTTTGGAATTAATGAAAAGAAGATAGAAATTTTATTCTATATTTAAAAAATATAGTAAACAATATATAGGATAGTTTAAAAGTACAAAATGTAATTCAAATTTCATTAAAAATCTCCTTGTACACCACATTTGTTGTCTTACTTGTAACATTTCCATCCTCATCTAATATAAGTAACTTCACACCAGCTCTGCTTTTTTATAGCAACCCTCCAAAATAATTCCAACACCCTAAAAATATTTAGAGTGTCCCTATATGCCCGAAAAATACACCCCGTATACAAAAACGGGCCCCGAATACCTTTATTTTTATTTAATTTAATTAAAAATCAGATTTTTTAGTCTGTGGCGGGCCGCGAAGACCTAAGCTTGGTCTTACGCGAGCCGCGAGCGATAGGACAAGAGGCACAAACCAGAGCTGCCACGTGTCGCAAGTGTGTCGAGCCTATAAGTGATGACCGATCATAGCAAGGCCCTACAGACCTACGTCGCGGGCCGCGTAGCCTTTGGCTACATCCTTCGCGGGCTGCGAGGAACCTGAAATCAGGCCCTATAAATAGAGGCCATCGGCCGATCATTCGAATTCGCTCACAGTTTCTTTCTCTCTCGAATTTCTATATAGTCAAAGTAATTTTCAGGCATAATACCCCCTAGTTAGCGAAGCCCTGCCTCGTTGTAAGTATCATAACCCCGGTTACGTATTAGATACGCTGCCCGATTGATCCAGGGTTCCGTAACGGCTGTTGTGGTTCTGCCCGACGTAGTTGTTGGAATGCCGTCTCGGGGAGGGTATTACTAATGTAAATATTCGGTTATCATACTAACGCATGTGCATTTGTGTAATTTATAGATATTCACCAGGATATCCTAAAACCCTAAGACAGCAATGTGAGTAATCTCCTTTTCGTAAACCTTTTTGCAAACTGTTTTTACAAAACCTCAATTAATTAACATTATATTAAACAATGATTGAGTATTTGTATTCTACAATTATTGTCAGTTTATTGGGGTTTTGTATACAAAATTTGTTACTACATTGTGAGTAGTAACATGACCACAAGTTGGGTTGACAGTACCGTGGGTGGTAATTAAAGTAGATGGAAACAAATGTAATTGCGCGACCGCCCTCAATACTGTACAATTGTATTACTTATCTTGATTAAACTGGGATTCACTCACCAGTATTTCCCACTGACAAAATATTTTAAACGTGTTTCAGGTAACAAAATGTGAAAGCCAAATAGAAGCCAGCTGGACAACACTGAAGGCTTGGAAAAGTGGCTATAAAGTTACCTAAAATAAAGTCATGTTTTATTTAAATAAAATATGGTTTATCCCTATGAAAAATGTGTGTACTGGAAACTTGGGATTTTCCTATGTGTTTAATATATTAAAAGCGTGGTATTTTACTCTGATAAAATATTTCCTAACTACGGTCCTGATGTAAATTTCGCTGCCAAATTGATAAACACCGATACCACCGAAAATGGCCGCAGCCGCCCGTTCTCGGGTAATTAGGGGACGGGGGTTGCGACAGAAGGTGATATCAGGGCTAAGCCACTGATTCAGCCACAGAAGTGTTCTGCTGACACCAAGATATTATTCAATATGTTAGGATATTAATTACAGAACTACGTGCATATTTGTATTTTATTGTTGTGTGTTATTTGACTATTTTTAGTCTACAGTATGAGCGACCAAGGACCTTCCGACGCCTACCGTCAGTTGTCCAGCTCACCTAGGAGCGAAGGCACCTCTTCACAGCCTGCCCTCTTAGGGTATTCAGCTGACAATGAAGATGGGATATTCGTATTTAAGGCTCAGTCTGAAGAGCCATTCCCTCCTAAAAAGAGAGGATGGTTCAATAGGGGAGCGCATGAACGTAGGAAGAGAATGAAAAAGTTACAACAGCATGCTGTAGCAGCCGCCAAGAGAGAAACAGATGCTCACACCCAGGATATGCTCAATAGGAGTCTAGCAAATTTCCATATCCTAGCAACCACAGCTGCCGACCCTAACCTGGAGCAACTCATAGCACCCCAACCCTTACCACTGTTTCCCACCCAGCCAATGGAAATTGAAAACAATCCAGAAAATCAAATCCCAATGCCTGATTTCAACCCAAATGAGATACCTAGGATACCAGCACCAAATCCCTTAGACCCAAACTACGACCCATGGTTTGACGACCATAGGGATTACCAGCAACACTACCCCATACCAGAAGATGAACCCATGCCAAACATAGCAGCCTACCCAGATTTGGACCCTCTAGATCCCTACTATGATAACGATGAATACATCAGGGAAATTTTAGAGAATCCTTCTCCTTACCAAGAACCCATGCCCAGTTCCCAAACCCAGTACCAGCCCCTGCACCCCCAATGAGTGTAGAAAATGTGCAAGAACTCCGAACCTTTGGTGAGGAGATTTTGGAAGGAAGTGACATGATGAGGCAGATCGGAGAATGACTCGTCTGGAAGTATGACGAGCGTAATATGGAGTTTTGGATGAACCCATATCAGTGATGGTGATAGTAATAATAATAAAAAAATAATAATAATATATAATATGTGTGTATGTTTGAAAAAAATCTAGACAATAGTTATGGATGCCTAATAGTAGTGTAATTTCAATTTTAGTTGTATTGTAAAATATATGGATGCATACTATATAAGAAAGAGTAAGTCACAATGTTCGATGATTTTGATCAATATGTGTGGTGTGTGATTGATTAAATATTAGTTTGTGATATTAATACGTGGTAAATGTTTAAAATTCAGATGGACAACGAAGTGAACCAGGAAAACCAGAATGACAATAACCCGAATAACGATAACCCGAACAATGATAATAATGGAAACCCAGTGGATAACAGTGCCATTCAACACATAGTGGCACAAGGAATAAAAGATGCGACGCCATATATTATTAAAACGGTTAAGGAAGTAGAAAACAAAAGTGATCATGGCAGTAAACGACCAACTGAACCTGAACACAGCGTAAACAATGGACCCATACTTCAAGTGCCCATTCCCAAAAGAAAAAGAACCATATCTTATGGTTGTTCTTATAAAGAATTCTGGTCTTGTAAACCAATGGAATTCTCGGGCAATGAAGGGGCCGTTGCAGCTCTACGCTGGATAGAAAAGACTGAGGCTGTCTTAAAAATAAGCAAGTTTGCGGAAGAGGATAAGATAATGTTTGCTTCCAATCTGTTTAAGAAGTCAGCCTTAGAATGGTGGAACACTATCCTCCAGCCTAGGGGAAGTGATAGGGTTCACAATATGGAATGGGAGGAATTTAAGAACATGGTGGAAAGGAAATTATGCCCTCCCAATGAAAAAGAATAGATAGCAAATAAGTTCTTAAACCTTAGAATGACTGGAGTAGATAGTAAGGGTTATACTACGTTATTCTTTGAATATGCTAGAATAGTGCCAACCTTTGCATCACCAGAACCAGTATTAATCTCCTGCTACATCTGGGGATTAATCAGTGAGATTAGGCATGTAGTCAAGGCAGCTAGACCTCAAACTATAGAAGAAGCTGTAGAACTAGAAAACACCTTGACAGATGAGTTAGTGTGTACACGAGAGGAGGACCAGAGAAGGAACCTAGCTCAAAGGCTTACCCAAGAATTTCGTTATGGAAATTCCAATCGTGGAAAAAATGTAGGTTTTACCTCTGCGCCTTATTGTAAAGCTTGCAAGAAGAAGCATTCAGGAAGATGCTCCACCTACTGTAATTTCTACAAGATACTAGGACACAAGGAAGAAGATTGTAGGAAGAAACCAAATAATGGAATGTGCTTCAACTGTGGAGAAAAAGGTCATATCAAGCCAAACTGTCCGAAACTAGTTCCAGCCATGAATAACAAGACTACTAAGAATGCTAGGGCATTTGTTCTAACTGCGGAAGAAGCAAAGATGATCCCGGACGTGATAGTCGGTACGTTTTTAGTTAATGATGTTTTGGCTAAAGTATTATTTGACTCTGGTGCGAACCAAAGTTTTATGAATACTTCATTTTGCAAACTTCTCAATCAACCATTAACTAAACTCCAACAAGAATGTCTAGTAGAAACAGCAAACGGAGAAACCATTAAGATTTCTAAAATCTTGCAGGGAACAAGAATAGAATTTTAAATCAAAAGTTTATTGCAAACCTTTATCCAATGAATCTGGCAGGATTTGATGTTGTATTAGGAATGGATTGGTTAATAGCCAATAAGGCCAGTATTTTATGTGATCAAAAGTCAATTCAAGTAAATTCACCAAAGGGTGAAAAGATCACGATTAAAGGAGATAAGCCCTAGATCCACACAATTCATCTCTGTGATGAAAATAGCAAGTTATATAAGAAAAGGGTCATCAGTGTATTTGATTTCCATAATCAGTAACACTAAAGGAAAAGAACTGAAAGATATTCCAGTAGTATCTCAGTTTCAAAATGTGTTTCCAGAAGAATTACCAGGACTACCGCCAGACAGAGAAGTTGAATTCAGAATTCATCTACTACAAGGAACAACACCAATTGCCAAAGCACCGTACCGTTTGGCACCCGTAGAAATGCAGGAACTGAAGAAACTGTTAGACGAATTATTGGAGAAACGATTCATACAGCCAAGTTCATTGCCATGGGGAGCACCAATTTTATTTGTTAAGAAGAAAGACGGATCAATGCGTATGTGCATTGACTACCGCGAATTGAAAAAGGTCACGATTAAAAACCAGTATCCATTACCAAGAATCGATGATCTGTTCGATCAGTTGCAAGGAGCTCGGTTTTTCTCGAAAATCGATTTACAATCAGGATATCATTAATTAAAGATACAGGAAGAAGTCATTCCAAAGATCGCTTTTAGAACAAGGTATGGCCATTATGAATTTACTGTCATGCCATTTGGTTTAACCAATGCCCCAGCTGCATTTATGGACATGATGAACCGAATATGTAAGCCATATTTGGATAAATTCATAATTGTCTTTATAGATGATATTCTCATTTACTCTAAGAGTAAAGAGGAGCATGCAATTTGCACGCACTTCTAAGTTTATTGAGAAAAGAGAAGCTTTATGCAAAATTTTCAAAGTGCGAGTTTTGGTTAGAATAGGTACAGTTTCTTGGACACTTAGTTAATCATGAAGGAATTCATGTGGATCCCACCAAGATTGAGGCAATTACCAAATGGAAAACCCCTGAGTCACCGACCGAGGTTAGAAGTTTCTTAGGATTGGCCGGTTATTATAGAAGATTTATTCGAGATTTTTCTAGAATAGCCACTCCCTTAACTAAGTTAACTTGTAAATCTGTTAAGTTTGAATGGGGACCAAAACAGGAAGAAGTCTTTAGAATTCTTAAGCAAAGATTAACCCACTCACCGATACTAGCGTTACCAGAAGGAACTGAAGACTTTGTAGTCTATTGTGACGCTTCTAAGTTAGGTTATGAATATGTGTTGATGCAACGTCAAAAGTTTATAGCCTATGCATCTAGAAAACTCAAGAATCATGAAGAGAATTATTCAACCCATGATTTGGAACTAGGAGCCATAATTTTGCCCTTAAGATTTGGAGACATTACCTTTACGGTAGTAAGTTTACCATTTTCACTGATCATAAGAGTCTAAGGTACGTTTTTGGGCAAAAGGACTTGATTATGAGACAAAGACGCTGGATGGAGATACTTAGTGATTATGATTGTAATATCCAGTATCATGCAGGAAAGGCAAATGTAGTGGCTGATGCTTTAAGTCGAAAGTATCATGAAAAGCCAAAAAGAGTGCATTCTCTTAAATTAAATCTACAGGTAGATTTAAACGAACATATTAGAAAAGCACAAGAATCAGTAATCAAGGATGATACTGAAAAGTTAAAGGGAATGATTAAGGAGTTAGAACAAGGAACAGATGGAATTTGGAGATTCCATAAGAAAAGAATGTGGATACCTAAACTAGGAAACCTACGCCAGCGTTGTAACAACCCGCACTTTCGTGCGTTGTTACTACTCGATACACTCGTTACGCCTAGCACCGGAGATTCGGATCATAATGTAACTATATCAATTTTATCGCTAAATCGAAGTATAATCGAATAACTACGCATATTCTATCGCTATTACAAACCTATTTTGCATAACACTCACGATGATGTCGAATATGGGCCTAAACTACCCTTCTCGATGAGCGTGAGGTGTCAAAATGTGAGTAATCAACGCTAACGAGGGTTATCGGGTGAGTACTATGACTCTAACCGTCATGACGATGATGGCAATATGAGTAAGTGGTGCCCCGATAATCATTGTGGCACATCACATCGAAGAACGCACTCGAAGGCACGCGTAACTCGATCACCGCACTGAGAATTGGATACATAAATACGTATATACGGCCCTTTTGTGATTAATTATAATAAATAAATTAATAATTATATAAATATATAAAAATATGGCTTAAACCGTCGAAATCGCACCAAAAACGGGATCAAAAGGCTTCCGAACGGATCAATTCGATCAGACTAGTCCAATTGGTCAGACCGGCCCAATCAGATAGGCCAGTCCGATCGACTGGGCCAGCCGATCGACTGGGCCAGCCGATCGACTGGGCCAACCGATCGACTGGGCCAGCCGATCGACTGGGCCAACCGATCGACTGGGCCAGCCGATCGACTGGGCCAGCCGATCCAGTCGCTGTTTTGCCTTCCTTTCCCCTTCCTTGCCTATAAATACCCCTCCATTCACTCCCAAACACTTGTGTTGCTGCTCCTAACCGACCAAGACGTTCCAGCCCTCAAATCTCTCGATTTCTTCCGATTCTTGTAAGTTTTCAACCCGAATCTTGTACTTTCTTGATCCAAATGCAATCCTTCATCTTTCTACCTTTCAAATCTCAATTTTTAACCGTGAAATCAACGGATTTGGGGTGTTCTAAGGTGATGTCACCATAAAGTTCTTCAAAGGTGATGTCATCCCATGAAGAACAACTCAGATTCGGATGATTTACATACGATTCTTCATGAATCTCAACCAAATCAATGTTCTTCTAATCAAAAGGCCATGGATTTGGGATGTTCGGATAGATTTCATCACAAAGTTCTTATGAACTTCAAGTGTTGACCTCATATCATCAAGAACAACTCAGATCCAGGGCATTTCCTAAGTAAAATCAAGGTTTTTACATCAGATCTAGTGATAAAATGATCGATTTCGAGTTAAACACGGAAAAACCGACAAAAACGACCAGTTCCGACGAACGGGGTGATTCCCGGCCGTTAAAACAGGTCGGAATTGACGGGATTTCAGTTGCTTAACACCTCATCGTAACGTCCTAACCCAAAACGCTGAAAAACGCTCGAAAAATCATCGAAAACAGCCGAACAGGATGGCCAATCGAGTGGCCCAATCGATCGAACAGCTAGTCGATCGAACAGCTGGTCGATCGAGCAGCTAGTCGATCGAACAGCTGGTCGATCGAACAGCTGGTCGATCGAACAGCTAGTCGATCGAGCAGCTAGTCGATCGAACAGCTGGTCGATCGAGCAGCTAGTCGATCGAACAGCTGGTCGATCGAACAGCTGGTCGATCGAACAGCTAGTCGATCGAGCAGCTAGTCGATCGAACAGCTGGTCGATCGAGCAGCTAGTCGATCGAACAGCTGGTCGATCGATCAGGCTGTCCGATCGATCAGGACCAAGCCCAACCGATCGACCAGGCCCACTCGATCGAGTGGCCTGTTCGACTGGGCCAGCCCAATTTCACCATTTTTGTCCGATTTCAACCCAATTTCGCCCGATTTCACGCAAATCGATACCGTTTAACGCATAGTAACCTATCACTCATGTAAATTATCTGAAATCAGGATATTCTCCGGCACCGGTTCCGCAAACCTAACCGAAAACGCGCTGTGAGTATACTTGACCCCTTTTATCGAATTTTGGGTGTAACATACGTTCCATAAAAACCAAACTTATCAAACGAATGATTTAATTGGACTATTTATCACTTGCGAATAACTGTTTGCATAGATATACGTGATGCTAGTACATGTATGCTAGGACTTATACTCGTGACGTCCCACCAAGACTAGTATAGTACTATTTCGCCCGACGGGGTCTAGTTATGCCATCAAGAGTCGAGCATCGAGGACTTAGCTGGTAGTATCAGTTTTGTGAGTATATATGTTGTGTATTACGTTTATGCATGTGGAAATTCGCAGCACTTTTAATCTATCACACTATCACATATCAAACCTGTATACTCGCCAATACTTTTGTATTGACAAAGTTTTAACGTATGTTGCAGGTTTAGCCGAAGTTTACATCAAATCAAGCTAGGAAGTCTAGAAACTCATCTAAAATCTAGGTTGTCGGATTTGAAATGTTCGAGAGGACAAGAAATCTGTGATGACTTACGTGATTGTATTGTTTGTTAGTATGGGATGACAAATGTAATAAATATTATCGCAATATAGTTGTTATGGATTCTCTTGAGCAATCTGATTCGCCTAGTGCCGCGCCCCGATGATTCCGCCATCGGTTGGGGTGTGACAGATTGGTATCAGAGCCATAACTATAGGGAATTAGGCAAAGTTTGAGACTCGACCTAGTCCGGGTCGATGTCTTAGAAAAATTGACCTAGTCTATAGTCTAAGTACCTACAGGCCGACTCTTACGAACTCGTTAGGGTTTGTTTGGGCCAACTTGCTACTCTCGATCGAATTTGTTGAAAAGTTACAACTATTGTGTGAACACCGCATACTACAGCTTCACACAAAGAGCCTTTCCTAAGGCTAGAAGGTTACTTAGCCTTTCCTAAGGCTGACACAATACACATGTTTTCAAAACTACTCGCATAACAAAACCGAGTGATCTAGTCGAGACCAGGTGTGAAAACCAATAACTCTCGATAGGATCACTCACTCAGCGTATTTTTCTAGCACGAGAACTCTTTGTTGAGCTAGGAGTGACATCCACATCTCGACAAAAGGTCTCCATTTCGAAATTCTGGTGGAACTCTCGGATTTATTCGATGAGCACAACCACAAATGGGAACGAAGTTGTTAAGCCAGGGGTGAAACCCATACCTTAATCAACTGTTCCACTCTATAAAATGGTTTACAAAAGCTCTCACCAAGGTCACGACCATAACAACGACTCAGGCTACGCGAAGACTAGAGAGACGAATGTCAGGAGCTGCATCCCAGTGGAAGCATGAGTCCCCTAGGTCAACGCGTATGCCCGAACTTGTTGGGTATAGTCGGGTCACTTGGGTAGTCAACGCCTAAACACCCAAGGCATTCTATCTAAACTATTACGTATATGGTATCAATTACGTCTATGAGTTTTCAAATTTAAGCTTTACGATTTACCGATTTCTCGATTTATCGAATTTACGAACCTCGATTTACAAAGCGCACAACCTGCACAACCATCGCAATCTAAAACAAAGACCGAATGATCGCAACGAAACAAACACCTAAGTACTCGAATTCGCTTACGCTATTCCCCTTACCGCGTCCTCGCGAATTCTGAATCAATATCTATGTGTAACCTACAGCTATACCTATACGTACTATATACAAAACGAATCAATTATGTGAGAATTTAGGAACCTAGAATTTTCCTATGTGGCTCCTATGTGTTTAATTAAATTCTATACCAAGTTTTGATCGAATCAAATCGCATCAAAAGTCCAGAAATCATTATGATCGAATCTCATTCCGAATCCTTCTGTCTAGATGCCTTCCAACAACTCGATCTCGAGATGAGTAGCTAGGAGAAGAGCCCAACGACGCGCCGATAAGAGGATTGCCTCAATTGTGACCAAGGAAGTGGTCAAGCTCATTCCTCAAATTGTCGCGCAAGTGCACTCTCAAAGCCACTCTCGAGCCCCGGAAGACGTCAAGACGGAATCTGCATTCCTCTACAAACACTTCAAAGCCTGTGATCCGATGCCTTTTACGGGTGAAGGAGATGTTTCTCAATTACTCCAGTGGTTCGATGCCATCGAGGTTACCCTTCGTCAGAGTGGGTGCCCCGAGGACCTTCAAACTACTTGCGCCACCGGAGTATTCCAATCCCGAGCACTCGATTGGTGGACCACCGAACGCAACAAACGTGGGATCTCCGCAGCTTACGCCCTCTCATGGGGCGAGCTGAAGGAACTCATGAAGGAAGAATATTGTCCTCCTCACGAAGTCCAGAAGCTAGAGAACGAATTTTGGGAAATCAAGCAAACCGAAGGTGACAATGCGAGCTATACAGCAAGGTTCAAACAGCTCAGCATAATCTGCCCAAGTCAAGTCGACACTCCGAAGAAAGCTATCGCGAAGTATATTCGTGGCTTACCAGAGTGTGTGGGTGATTTTGTCAAAGTTGCAAAACCTACTACCATCGAAGAAGCCTACCGACTAGCCGCAGAGATCAACAGCAAACGAGTCGTGGACGGATTCTTCTCCAAGAAGCCTGTCAAACGAGCTCATCAAGCAATCATCATCAACTCGTCCGACGATTCCTCTGGAGAATCGGTCGATGGATCATCTGACAGCTCCTCGGAGGATTCTTCTAAGAATTACTCCGACAATGCCTCCGCTAAATCGTCAGGCGAATCCGAAAACAACACTGCATCAACTCAAGAAGCCCAACCGAGCCGCAAACGAAGGACCGTGAGCCCAGACTCTTCAACAACTGGACTGCCGCAACCCGAACCTCTCCGATCAGTTCCAGTTCAGTCTAAGCGCGCTTACAATGGATCTCATCCCCTGTGTTTCACATGCACGTATCATCACCCGCTAGAAGCAAAATGTCGCTATTGCGCAAATTGCAACTGGTATGGGCATTATACGTCGCAGTGCCGTACAGGACCGTGACCTAGAAGGAAGTCATCAGCAACCGCCGTCTTCACAAGTATCCACAACAACGCTACTTTGATTCTAATATTGTTGTAATAATACGACTTATCTCTACCATTTCTAGAACTTAATTTATCTATCGTCGCATGTGGATTCTATTTCTTTTATAATCAAGCACTATCTAGACGCTAGCACTATGTACTATATTATGTATTTTATCCCTATAACACTCTTAGAACGAGGTACGGTATACGTGCAAGGGACAACTAATCACGGGTGCACACGGGATTATCTTGGTCAGTGCACGGAGATCGTAGTGAAGTTCTAATGGTGCCATAACGTTTAAAAGCACGGTCAAGGCCGTGTCAACAAAGTGTGACACCAAAGCACGGGGCATAAGTAGTAGGGGTGACGCGGGGGTACGCTTTACCATACTACCGAAACTTCGTGAAGAAAGTGCCATGTGGAGTTGGACGTTATTAGACCTATTATACTATTATGGTTAATTTGACACTCTACAATCAATCAATCACAAGGCGTAACAAAACTAAACCGCATCACTGCGAGGCTTCTCGTAAGTCCGCGTACACAAATTGCCACATCGATGAACTTAGGTAAGTTCACCCCGAAGAGCAATTGGAGCAACGCGAGACTGGTCGTAAAGTCTAGAACGCAACTTAATCGCAGTTTTGCCGGATCAATCTCGCAATCAAATCATTCGATAAGTGGCTCGAAATCGCAATCGCATCATGTGTTTGTCTAGAAAATCTCTAACGCTAGTTGTTGTCAATTGTGTGAACTTCTATCAGCTGGTGTGGATCGTCTATTGTGGATTCGCTAGACGAGTATCGAGAATCACTCGCCGCCTTCCACTCTTAACGCGCCTCGCACTTAATCCATCAACTCGATACTATCATCTTGGCTCGCTATCACTTATCGATGCATGCATTCTACGTGTCATGTAGCGCGCAAGACCTCGCTTCACGAGACAAAACTAATAAGGCTGAAACATAGTGATGTTTTGACCATATTAGTTGACTTTTGTGGAAAAAGGCCGTGTGGGCTAGCCTTAGTACTATTCGTGGTGTAATCAGTTCAATCAATCGTCTATCACTCGCAACGCAACAATCGTCTCTTATCAATCTGTTGGAATCTATTGTCTATCGATGTTCGAATGTTACTTGGAAGTCATCGCAGGTGGTGTAATGTTAGGGTACGTGACATCGCTTCACAAGATAAAACTAATATGGAAACATGGTGTTTGTCATATTAGCAAGTCTTGTGGAAACGTGCCATGCGAACTTGTGTGGAATCAAATCGAAATCTCATTTACTCGAATCAAAATCGTGTCATTCGTTGTCCAACCAAGCATACCATATCAGCGTTGTGCGACCGGACTACTCGCACCCGCTGCCTACGCTTGGTTTGCATCCAACTTATTTCTATTCAAAACTCGGTCTAGCACCTCATCGCTAGGATCAAGGGAATCGAGATTCTATCTGTGTCTTATCAGCACGCATGACACTGCCTCATGAAACAGAGTTAATATGGGTAAAGCATGGTGGATACGCCGCTGGTACTTCCTATATATAAGTGTTTTAACCATATTAACGAACTTTTGTGGGAAGGTGCCACGTGGGGCCCGATGTAAGTTATTTTTCCATAGTATTAAGGAAAACCTATTTTTATAAAATCTTTACTAAAACCGTTGGACAAATGAAATTCCTTACAACATGGAGAAAACATTGAATCAGTTTGGCTCCGTGCCCAATGAAAATTTCATAAGTCCAATTCTTTCTTAAAAACCTTTGCAATGACCGACAGGAATCCTCCCGAGAACGAGGGTTCGGCAGTCGAGTTCCGCTCGAACCCGCGTTGTAGGAAAGCTTTCTTAAAACTTATTTTGCCACCTGATTCTTTTAAAATGTAAAAACTCAAAAACCTATTATCAACTAACAAAAACCCTCCCCATAGCGCTGGGGTGGACATCGATACAGTCAACGCCGCGCCATGAGGAGATTTTCCTAAATAACTTCGAAGATTAATCGAGTATTGGTAAGTTTAAAACGCTATGGAATTGCTTTTTGTGTGTGTTATCACTTTTAACTAATCGAATCGTATCTTCTCTCCGTTCTCACTCGTCAAATCTTAATCGATCGCTCGTTATCTAGACGCTATTAATCTCTACTCTCAATCGCATCAACTCTTACGACCCTACTATTGGATTAATTTCGGGACGAAATTTCCTAAAGGAGGGGATACTGTAACAACCCGCACTTTCGTGCGTTGTTACTACTCGATACACTCGTTACGCCTAGCACCGGAGATTCGGATCATAATGTAACTATATCAATTTTATCGCTAAATCGAAGTATAATCGAATAACTACGCATATTCTATCGCTATTACAAACCTATTTTGCATAACACTCACGATGATGTCGAATATGGGCCTAAACTACCCTTCTCGATGAGCGTGAGGTGTCAAAATGTGAGTAATCAACGCTAACGAGGGTTATCGGGTGAGTACTATGACTCTAACCGTCATGACGATGATGGCAATATGAGTAAGTGGTGCCCCGATAATCATTGTGGCACATCACATCGAAGAACGCACTCGAAGGCACGCGTAACTCGATCACCGCACTGAGAATTGGATACATAAATACGTATATACGGCCCTTTTGTGATTAATTATAATAAATAAATTAATAATTATATAAATATATAAAAATATGGCTTAAACCGTCGAAATCGCACCAAAAACGGGATCAAAAGGCTTCCGAACGGATCAATTCGATCAGACTAGTCCAATTGGTCAGACCGGCCCAATCAGATAGGCCAGTCCGATCGACTGGGCCAGCCGATCGACTGGGCCAACCGATCGACTGGGCCAGCCGATCGACTGGGCCAACCGATCGACTGGGCCAGCCGATCGACTGGGCCAACCGATCGACTGGGCCAGCCGATCGACTGGGCCAGCCGATCCAGTCGCTGTTTTGCCTTCCTTTCCCCTTCCTTGCCTATAAATACCCCTCCATTCACTCCCAAACACTTGTGTTGCTGCTCCTAACCGACCAAGACGTTCCAGCCCTCAAATCTCTCGATTTCTTCCGATTCTTGTAAGTTTTCAACCCGAATCTTGTACTTTCTTGATCCAAATGCAATCCTTCATCTTTCTACCTTTCAAATCTCAATTTTTAACCGTGAAATCAACGGATTTGGGGTGTTCTAAGGTGATGTCACCATAAAGTTCTTCAAAGGTGATGTCATCCCATGAAGAACAACTCAGATTCGGATGATTTACATACGATTCTTCATGAATCTCAACCAAATCAATGTTCTTCTAATCAAAAGGCCATGGATTTGGGATGTTCGGATAGATTTCATCACAAAGTTCTTATGAACTTCAAGTGTTGACCTCATATCATCAAGAACAACTCAGATCCAGGGCATTTCCTAAGTAAAATCAAGGTTTTTACATCAGATCTAGTGATAAAATGATCGATTTCGAGTTAAACACGGAAAAACCGACAAAAACGACCAGTTCCGACGAACGGGGTGATTCCCGGCCGTTAAAACAGGTCGGAATTGACGGGATTTCAGTTGCTTAACACCTCATCGTAACGTCCTAACCCAAAACGCTGAAAAACGCTCGAAAAATCATCGAAAACAGCCGAACAGGATGGCCAATCGAGTGGCCCAATCGATCGAACAGCTAGTCGATCGAACAGCTGGTCGATCGAGCAGCTAGTCGATCGAACAGCTGGTCGATCGAACAGCTGGTCGATCGAACAGCTAGTCGATCGAGCAGCTAGTCGATCGAACAGCTGGTCGATCGAGCAGCTAGTCGATCGAACAGCTGGTCGATCGAACAGCTGGTCGATCGAACAGCTAGTCGATCGAGCAGCTAGTCGATCGAACAGCTGGTCGATCGAGCAGCTAGTCGATCGAACAGCTGGTCGATCGATCAGGCTGTCCGATCGATCAGGACCAAGCCCAACCGATCGACCAGGCCCACTCGATCGAGTGGCCTGTTCGACTGGGCCAGCCCAATTTCACCATTTTTGTCCGATTTCAACCCAATTTCGCCCGATTTCACGCAAATCGATACCGTTTAACGCATAGTAACCTATCACTCATGTAAATTATCTGAAATCAGGATATTCTCTGGCACCGGTTCTGCAAACCTAACCGAAAACGCGCTGTGAGTATACTTGACCCCTTTTATCGAATTTTGGGTGTAACATACGTTCCATAAAAACCAAACTTATCAAACGAATGATTTAATTGGACTATTTATCACTTGCGAATAACTGTTTGCATAGATATACGTGATGCTAGTACATGTATGCTAGGACTTATACTCGTGACGTCCCACCAAGACTAGTATAGTACTATTTCGCCCGACGGGGTCTAGTTATGCCATCAAGAGTCGAGCATCGAGGACTTAGCTGGTAGTATCAGTTTTGTGAGTATATATGTTGTGTATTACGTTTATGCATGTGGAAATTCGCAGCACTTTTAATCTATCACACTATCACATATCAAACCTGTATACTCGCCAATACTTTTGTATTGACAAAGTTTTAACGTATGTTGCAGGTTTAGCCGAAGTTTACATCAAATCAAGCTAGGAAGTCTAGAAACTCATCTAAAATCTAGGTTGTCGGATTTGAAATGTTCGAGAGGACAAGAAATCTGTGATGACTTACGTGATTGTATTGTTTGTTAGTATGGGATGACAAATGTAATAAATATTATCGCAATATAGTTGTTATGGATTCTCTTGAGCAATCTGATTCGCCTAGTGCCGCGCCCCGATGATTCCGCCATCGGTTGGGGTGTGACAAGCGTATATTAGAAGAAGCCCATAAGTCTAAGTATACAATGCATCCTTGAAATGATAAAATGTATCAGGATTTAAGAAGGAATTTCTGGTGGATAGGAATGAAAAAGGATATTGCAGCTTATGTTTCTAAATGTTTAACCTGTTCCGAAGTCAAAGCCGAACATCAGAAACCCTCAGGTTTATTGCAGCAGTTAGAAATGCCAGTGTGGAAATGGGAATTGATAACAATGGATTTTGTTACCAAATTACCTAAAACAAGGAAAGGTAATGATACAATCTGGGTGATTGTAGACAGGCTAACCAAGTCAGCTCATTTCCTACCAATGAAGGAAACTTTCAGCATGGAACAATTAGCTAAGCTGTATGTAAATGAAATAGTTTCATTGCATGGAATTCCCTTATCAATTGTTTCTGATAGGGATAGCCATTTTACCTCTCATTTTTGGACAAGTTTCCAAAAAGCAATGGGAAACAAGTTGAATCTAAGCACAGCCTATCATCCTCAAACGGACGGACAAAGCGAAAGGACAATTCAGACAATGGAGGACATGCTTAGAGCTTGTGTAATTGATTTCGGAGGTAATTGGGACGATCATCTGCATTAATAGAATTTTCTTATAATAACAATTATCACACAAGTATCAAAGCTGCACCATTCGAAGCACTGTGTGGACGAAAGTGCCGAACCCCAGTTTGTTGGGCAGAAATTGGAGAAAAGCAATTGTTTGGACCAGAAATAGTACAAGAAACAACCGACAAGATTATTCAAGTCAAGGAACGACTGAAAGCAGCACGTGACCGACAAAAGAGCTACGCTGAAAACAGACGGAAGCCATTGGAATTTTAGGTAGGCGACAAGGTGTTATTAAAAGTCTCTCCTTGGAAAGGAGTGGTAAGATTCATCAAAAGGGGAAAGCTAAGCCCCAGGTATATTGGAACTTTTGAGATTATTAGAAGAATAGGACCTGTAGCCTATCAGCTACAACTGCTAGAGGAAATGGCAAGAATACATAATGTATTTCATGTATCTAATCTCAAGAAATGCTTAGCTGATGAATCACCGGTAGTACCTCTTAAGGATATAGAGGTAAATGAACAACTTAAATTTGTAGAGAAGCCTCTACAAATTGAAGACAGGAAAGTTAAGAACCTCAAGCACAAGAGATTAGTTCTGGTCAAAGTGAAATAGGACTCCAAAAAAGGACCAGTGTACACATGGGAGCTTGAATCAGAGATGCAATGGAAATACCCGCACTTATTCCAGTAGATCTTGAGGACGAGCTCTAAAACAAGGTGGGGAGGATATAACAACCCTCCAAAATAATTCCGACACCCTAAAAATATTTAGAGTGTCCCTATATGCCCTAAAATACACCCCGTATACAAAAACGGGCCCCGAATACCTTTATTTTTATATAATTTAATTTAAAATCCGATTTTTTAGTCTGTGGCGGGCCACGAAGACCTAAGCTTGCTCTTACGCGGGCCGCGAGCGATAGGACAAGAGGCGCAGCCCGGAGTTGCCACGTGTCGCAAGCGTGTCGAGCCTATAAGTGATGACCGATCATAGCTAGGCCCTACAAACCAACGTCGCGGGCTGCGTAGCCTTTGGCTACATCCTTCGCGGGCCGCGAGGAACCTGAAATCAGGCCCGATAAATAGAGGCCATCGGCTGATCATTCGAATCCGCTCACAGTTTCTTTCTCTCTCGAATTTCTATATAGTCAAAGTAATTTTCGGGCATAATACCCCCCTAATTAGCGAAGCCCTGCCTTGTTGTAAGTATCATAACCCCGGTTACGTATTAGATACGCTACCCGATTGATCCAGGGTTCCGTAACAGTTGTCGTGGTTCTGCCCGACGTAGTCGTTGGAATGCCGTCTCGGGGAGGGTATTACTAATGCAAATATTGGGTTATCATACTAACGCATGTGCATTTGTGCAATTTATAGATAATCACCAGGAAATCCTTAAAGAAAACCCCAAGACAGCAATGTGAGTAATCTCCTTTTTGTAAACAGTGTTTTACAAAACCTCAATTAATTAACATTATATTAAACAGTGATTGAGTATTTGTATTCTACAATTATTGTCAGTATATTGGGGTTTTGTATACAAAATTTGTTACTACATTGTGAGTAGTAACATGACCACAAGTTGGGTTGACAGTACCGTGGGTGGTAATTAAAGTAGATGGAAACAAATGTAATTGCGCGACTGCCCTCAATACTGTACAATTGTATTACTTATCTTGATTAAACTGGGATTCACTCACCAGTATTTCCCACTGACAAAATATTTTAAATGTGTTTCATGTAACAAAATGTGAAAGCTAAATAGAAGCCAGCTGGACAACACTGAAGCCTTGGAAAAGTGGCTATAAAGTTACCTAAAATAAAGACATGTTTTATTTAAATAAAATAGGGTTTATCCCTATGAAAAATGTGTGTACTGGAAACTTGGGATTTTCCTATGTGTTTAATATATTAAAAGCGTGGTATTTTACTCTGATAAAATATTTCCTAACTACGGTCCTGATGTAAATTCCGCTGCCAAATTGATAAACACCGATACCACCGAAAATGGCCGTGGCCGCCCTTTCCCGGGTAATTAGGGGACGGGGGTTGTGACATTTTTACTCTTGACAATGCGACATAAAGTTGGCCATGTGTGAAAACAGGATATTTCAAATACAATCCAACACTTGATAGAGATTGTCCTTGTCTTTTGTTTATTGTCATTGCGAAACATACTGATAATGGAAATTGACGTTGTTGAAACTTGACTAGAATTTTTTTTGTCAGATGGTATTAAAGTGATTCGTGGAATACATGTTTTCGTACCTGTGAGTTCAGGATCAGATCGTAAACGATCACTAGATCTGCGGTGGATTCGATTTAACGTGCGGAATCCGTTAAATCAAACCGTAAACGTAAATAAACGTCGTTTTATTACGTATCAACGACAACTGGACAGAGTTTCGACTCGGTCTATACAACAAACACTCGAAATCTAACAAACATGACGAAACCGAGAGTGTTGTTGATGTTGTGTATCAAGAGCTGGTGAAGAACAGTTGATGAAGTTCAGTAACGGATGAACTCTTGATATTGTTCTCTGAAGTCTGTTTCGCACTCATCGATCGGATGTCATTAAGTATTTATAGATGAAGCATGTTAGTGTTGTTTGGATCGGATGGCCATCCGATCGGATGGTCATCCGATCGAGTGGCAGATGACTTCTGATGATGTGATCCGATCGGATATGGTCAAACTCATCTGATCGAATTGTCGTTGACTTCCCCGTCCGATCGAACGGCTTCTTCCAATCTGCATAATATCTTCACGTGATGTATTATTTTCCATGCATAGTTTTCTTATGAGTTTTTAATATAGTCTATGATGTCATCATTGCATTATGATGACATCACTTTTGATCTTGTTCAGTTTCTTCGCATCGTGTCGTACCGTATACTGACCTGACATTGCCTAACGACACCTAGTGAAACCTCTGTCCGGTATATTACAGACTCAAGACTTTAAATGTTACAAGTACTGACAGATTTCTAACTATGGACATACAAAATGCACTAACAGTACCGATGTTTCCTCCGGATATAATTTCAGCTTCAATAACACGTTTTGCAACTTTAGTAATCCATAATCTAGTATCGTTGCATAAACCATTTTGTTGATCAATGTTACGCAACAACATTATTGGGACATCCACTTTAAGTATCAATCGATGATTAGGCAATCCTGATATTTTAAGACCATTAAGAACGTCAGATGAGTATAAATTTGTGTGTGACGGATTCTTAGCCTGGTCAGTATGACATATACTATCAGAGCTCAAATACTCAACTTCTCCCGGAAACAATGTAAGCAATATTTCATTAATTTCATGCACGACTTCATTTGTAGGTGCAAGTATGGCTCTTTCTGCAAAATAATCTTGATTTTATAAAGTTGAAGCAGAGAAGCGTATACAAAGTCGATTAAACTCGACAAAGGATCCACCGACTTCTTAATTAGCAGATCTTCAGGAATATCTATGGTTACCTCACAGTCATCAGTATCACCAATGTTGCCCTCACCAAAATCTAGAAGCCACTTTGCAAAAGATCTGGTCTATTCTGTTTCAGATGTGTTATTCCCTATAGTTAACCTCATGTTTTTCGTTAGCTTAAGGACCTTGCATGCCCCCCAAATATAGGACGAAGTGATGGAAGCATTTATAATTTCGCGTCTACTACCATTGGCAACAACTGGAAGGATTTGTCTAAAATCACCACCCAAACCATAACTTTTCCTCCAAATGGCATTTCTGAATTTAGTGAATCATCTGATTTGAAGATATCTTTCATGGTCCGGTCTAGTGCTTCAAACGCATGTTTGTGAATCATTGGAGCTTCGTCCCAAATTATCAACTTTGTTTCTGTTATTAAATTAGCAACTTCACCATCTAGTTTAATGTGACAGATTGATTCTTCTGTAAGATTTAAAGGAATATGAAACCTAGAATGTGCCGTCCTACCACCAGATAATAACAAAGAAACAATTTCACTTGATGCAACGTTTAATACAATTTGTCTTTTAGATCTGATGGCTGCAGACAATGTCTTCCATAAGAATGTTTTACCAGTACCTCCATAACTATAAACAAAGAATAAGCCTCCCATCTTTACCCAAAAAAAAGAATAAGCCTCCCATGTTTTCATTAACGACCTGTGTTATCTCATCAACTACTAACCGTTGTTCACTTGTTAAAGTAGTTAGATGATTATTAAATTCTGCACCAACAACACTTACATCATATGATAGTTCATCTGTTATTAAACGATTGTTTGCTACAGATGTGGAATGAATATCAGGATAAGGCATAGAAGGAAACCTACGTAGGGTAGAGTTATTCTGAAGTAAGTAATCCTCAATTTCCAACAACGTTAGATTCTTTAGTTGGTCAGGAAGAGATAAGCCTAATATATTAATGAAAATATAACTAAATTAGTTTGCATAGTATAAATAATGAGATCAGTTAAAGAAAATTGTCTTTACATTAATGTGAAGTTATAAATAAGATTAAAATGTATATAAAATAATGTTAAGTTTAAATTGCCATACCTTCAATTTCTGTTTCCTTCTCACGTCTGCGAGGCATGCCCATGTATTTTCCCACACATGTTCAGGCCTAGATAAGGTATTAGAGGACAACATGGTAGCAAATAGATTGCGAAGATAGTATCCTGAACCTGTATAGTAAGCCTCCTTAATAGTTTCGATATATCCTTTGTCGTCATCTAAAAGTCCTACAGCGTAGCATGCATCTCTAAATATAGGGAGCACTTGTCCGTTAACGGTTCTGATTTCTTCAAATGATTGAGGACCTCTTACCTTATTAAGAAGGATTTTTCTTAAAAAATAAGCCTCGCCCATAGATGGATTAACAGAATGAATACGACCAATGGTTTTCCCTATTTGTCGTGTTGTCCATGTTCTATCTTTAGATTTCCAAACGAATTTAGTTGGGAATTCAGCATAAGTAAGTGTACGTGGCAGCTCATTGTTTTTGTTAACTTCCATCCAGGATAAAAACATTGTAGAAGAAACTGATGGTTTGTTAAGGACATTTTCAAGTTCATCATAAGGACCGTATATAACATTTTGCTGACCAGGTAGATGAAAAGGAAGCCTCATTACTGAAGGATATCTACAATGAACATCATATGCATAAATGCGCCATGAAGCTTCACATGCCGAGAGATATCTACAGTCATAATGCATTTTGATTTCGCCTTTCCCATTTTGTCGCTGACCTTCTTCATCATTTTGTACAACAATTTCTGCCCTATCGGCACCTTTGTTAATGTATTTGAATAAATATTTATCGAAGCAGCCTAGTTATACCATTCGACATTAATGTGTGCCTGATAACGTCTCAAAAGTTTGTTTTGTTATATGGTACTACACATCTGTTGTCTAGCTGAACATCAGATATCTCAACAAAGAACCCGGAATTTGTTCGTTTATACATCGGATAACTTTTCGAATCCAATGTAGTTTGATCACAGAATTTCTTAGGAAATTTCTTAGAATACTTACCTTGAACCATACATGGACAACTGAGATTTGCAAGACCACAAGGTCCATGAAGCATGTAGTCACTCACAAGCGTATATTAATCTTGATCTACACTCTTATCAGGTATTTCAGCAGAAATAAACTTATCAACATGCTCAACCGAAGGAAGCTTATTATCATCTTTTAAGAACAAACATATATGAGCGTGAGGGAAGCCTCTTTTTTGAAACTCTATTATATAAATCACTGCAAGACAATCGGGAATACAAACAGTAATTTAATATGTACTAATAAAAATAAGTGAAATTAGTGGAAACAATAATAAAATATTGTTAAATAAGTTGAAAATGAGTGATTATTACCTGCCGAAGTCTTTCCGAATAATGATTTTTCTCGCAAGTCTTTTATGATTGAGTCTAGCTTAATTTTGAACAGTCGGCATAAAATGTCTGGTCTATCTTCGGGATTAATGTTCTTATCCTTGAGAAATCTTTTAATCTCCGGCCACTTAGGATTACACATGATTGTAATGAAAAAATCCAGATAACCAAACCATTTACAAATAGCCATTGCGTCATAATAGTTTTCCCTCATGTAGCGTGAACCACCAGTAAATGAAGACGGCAGTATTACACGTGTTCCAACATTTGACATATCCTCATTTCCATTTTGATGGAGTTCATTAAGTTTTTCATATGACTCAGACTGGAGATTTTGTTGATGGAAACGTATGTAGAATAGACCTTCACTTTCAATCATTATATAGATGTTAACTAAGAACTGTTGCAAAAGTCTTCTGGCGTTTAAAATTAGAGCGAACTGATTGACCCTATCTTGAACATGATATGCAAAATATTCCCTCATTGTACATTTAGATTCTTTTTTTTGATGACGTTCCTTCTTTGTGAAGAATATCAATCCGATAACCGTCTTTTCCAAAAGGAAATAGTAGTGGATATTGAAGCGTGATATAGGATGGATGAAGCTCACTTATACGCTGTAAACCATCTTTTTTTGAATCAACAATAACATCTCGGTTGTCAAGTGCATCTTCAATATCTCCAACTATAAGCGCAGCAACTTCAGAAGATGTTGGTAAGTTGTATGTTCGTCCATCTTTAGTCCGCTTAGCCTTAAGGCGTAATTTAAGATCAACATGAGGATTATCAAAAAAACGATCTCTTGCACGCCTATAAGTTTTGACCAGTTGATTATTTGAATCTAACATCACCTTTAAGTATTCTATGATTTCAGTGTCAAGGGAATCTGAAGATGTTGAAGTTGCTTTCTTTGAGTTACTGTAAAGAATTAATTTCAAAATTTTATTTAGTTAAACTAAATGTTGGAAGAACATAAAATTAATTATTATAAGTAAGAAGCAAATATTAATGAGGTTTTGAGGAATACCTAAATATGTTCTTTCTAGTATATACTTCGTTATCTGTGTCATATATATAGAGCTGTGAGAATTTTGGTTGGGCACCATGTTTAGGGAGAAGACTTCCTAATGTATAATTCTATATACGAAGGGAGCATTTCCTCTATTAATCTTTGTATCAACTTTGCCACCCATTGAAGTAAAAGAAAACATGGAGTTAAAACGGTGAATATTTTGTAAGAAATATTTGCTCTTTGCGTCTAAACTCTTAAAAAGATTCTGATAATCTTGACTTGTTTCTTTAAATTATGGAATATGTACGTTTTAATAACCACAACAAAGCATGTAACTTGTTTTTCCAGATAAATCCATTCCTTTCCCTGCTTCAGACTCCCACAATTTGGCATTACATACTTCACATACTACTAACTGATCACCATGATCCAAATAATCTGTTAAATTGTATTAAAAAATTAATGAAACAAATTCAAAAATATAATTAAAATAAATAAAATGTTATAATTGATTTTAGATTAATTGTTGTAGTAGATATTTACATTTAGATACTCCTTTATATGGATCTTGCACAATTTGTTCGGCAGTAAATGGTGTTGATGATGGTGTATTTTGTAGATCATTCGTTAGTGATGTTGTTGAATTTGATGATGATATGTTGTTAGAATTTGTTATATTACGTAGCATATTCGATCTACGATTATCCAACTGTAGCTTTAGGAGTTTACGCCTCTCTTTAAATTGACGCCTCTCTTCGGTGTTGGTATTAGCATTATCGAGTCTACAAACTGGGGAAAAAATTGTTTGAAAAGTGAAAGCTAGAAAACAAATTAATAAATAGATATTTAGATAATGAAAGACTTACAATGTGATGTTTCAGCGTCCGTAGGTTTTGTAGAAGAACAATGTATTTCCGCGTTTAATCTTTTTGACATTTCCTTGTTTAATCATATAGACCCACTCTTCGTCTGATGCCCGTTTCGACTCTATGACCACATCATAAATTCAGTTAAAAAATCAAGTGTTTGATTCGACTTTTCTCACCACAAATTATAAGTATACTTATTAAAAACTGATAGGAAATTCTTAGAGTGACACGTAAATCGGAAAACATAATGGAAAATAAGGATGGAAAGCGGATGTGTAGATGCTATCGTCTTGAGGTGGAACACTTATCGCCATAATTTCTCTTCTAATTGTTTATGGGCCAATCTATCCGGACACCCACTGCGCCTAAATCCACACTTTTGCAAACCTAGACGCCTCGTATAGACCTATACGAGGCGTCCATGCACTGAATTCGATGGGTGTACAGGGGGTGTCAGGCACGTTGTTTAAGGAACCCTATACGCGGGGTCTTGGTCTATACGAGGCGTCTCCGTTTGGAAGTTTTTTTTGGCTGAAATGAGGGGTGTTTTGGTGGGTTTTGGGTTGGTTTTTTGGATGGTTTTTGAAGATTTGTTTTTTTGATGAAATTTTTTTAGGTTTTAAAAAAAGTTTTTTTTTCTTTTTTACACTATAAAAAGTTGTTGTTTTTTAAAAATTAACTATTTGCCTTTAAAAATCGTTTTTTTTTTATTTTTAAAAAAGTTTTGTTTTTTTTTTGTTTTTTACAATATAAAAAGTTTAAAAAAATTTTTTGTTTCAGCGTCGATTAAATCAACTATTTTAAAAATCGGCTCTTTAAATATATTATATTGTTTTTAACATTTTACTTTTTTAAATATTATTCTTTCGATTAAAATTTTATTTCTTTCAAATATTGTTTCCGTATTATATTCAGGGGTTATATTGTTTCCGTATTATCTAAATTTAAGAGAACAATCATTGAGTAACCGAATAACTGAAAACAAACATAAATATGACATATATAAGATAACTGTTTACATCCATAACAAAAATATAGAAGATAAGTTTGTACATCCACAATAACAATAAAAACAACAACAGGTCTATGCATCAAAATCCGAATCTGAATCCTGATGCTGCTGCTGCGGCTGGTGCTGCTGCTGCGGCTGCTGCTGCTGATGTGGTGCTCGAACCGGTGGAAGCGGTATCGGGGGTAATCCCTCTCTCTCTCGTCTATCCTGCTCCGCCCGTACCAACCAACCTACCAAATCGTCGAGCCTGTCAAGCCTGGCTCGTACATCCGGATGTAGTGCAGCTCCTGGGGCACCACCTCGAATAGCGTGACGTGGAAACTGAGGTGCCCCGGCAGGTGGCGGTGGCTGTGGCCCCGCTGCACCGTCTAGATCCTCCGGAGGGTCCTCCACGGGCACTACATCAGCAGGATCTGCAGGAGGATGAACGTCCTCGAAATGCTCTGGTAGGTCCTCCTCTCTCCATACGCCCCCCTCGCGGTTTTTAAACCGCGGGCCAACCGGGAACCTCTTGATAACCCTCATCCCCCATAGCGACGGCATACCCATCCGCGTCGGCATGATGGCCGGCGTCCGTAGATGTGGGTCCTGATGTGGTACGAGGCCAAATGAACGGGCAATGACGGTCACGTACGCCCCGCCATACAAAAATCCGCGCTCCTGCCGGTGATGGCCGGAGGCGAAGTACTGGGCTAGACCGTGTGCTAGCGCGCACGGCCTCCTATACAACAAACAATATAGGAAAAAAAGATCTGTGGTCGTACACCACTCACGGCTGTAGCCGCGCGCTGATATAGAAGTGGCGAGCAAATGGTGCAGATACCTGCAGATAGTGTTAGCGAAATACAAAAACAGAGATTAATAAACAGTGCATATAATCACAATAATTGCAATAATAAACGTACATACCTGTATAGTGGGTCGCTAACAAACGACACCCTCCCCTTCGACTTGTCATGCTCCCAATGATCCGCCCCCGCAATCACCTGCCAAAACCCAACAAGAGTGGGTTTTTCAACCACCACTAGCCCCGCTGTGTAGATCTCAGTCTCGATCTCCTCCTGCATGTATAAACCAGAGCGCACCGCAAACTCTGCTAGCGTCATCGAACGCTGAACGCCAGCAAGCCTGAAAGAAACCTCAGGCGGAGGGGGAGCACCTGGGTACGGAATCATAAATAAAACAATATAATAATAAATAATAAATAATAAATAATAATAATAATATTAATAACAATAACAATAATTAATAATAATAATAATAATAATAATATAAAGAAATAAATAAATAAATAAATAAATAAATAAATAATATTAATAAATAAATAAATAAATATCAATAACATTCACCTGGGTACGGAATCGGCACTGGCTCCCCAGGAGGGTGAAATGTGAATGACGAAATGAACTCGACCAGCAGCTCCCTGTAGGTCGGCGTGTGCGCCAAATCAAAAAGACGATGCCACGGGGAATCGATAGGTATAAACCGACGCACTCTCGGCGTCTCAGCAATCTCCTCCATCGCATCCCAGTCGATCGATGCATGCGATCCAACGTGCATCCTCCTAAGCTTCTGGCAATGACGGGCGGCGTCAGTGCCGTCGGGAAACTCTAGATAGGGATGCCCCTGCAACGTATCCACAGGCGGTCGCTGTCTCCGTCGTGGACCCTGCTGAACCGGCTCTATGTGCATGTCATCGCCCGGCATCAGATCGTCCTCCATAATAAATACTGTATACGTATACAATAATAATAATATTAATAAATAATAAATAATAAATAATAAATAATAAATAATAATATTAATAACAATAACAATAATTAATAATTAATAATAATAAATAATAAATAATAAATAATAATATTAATAACAATAACAATAATTAATAATAATAAATAATAAATAATAAATAATAATATTAATAACAATAACAATAATTAATAATAATAATAATATAAATAAATAAATAATAAATAATAAATAATAATATTAATAACAATAACAATAATTAATAATAATAATAATATAAATAAATAAATAAATAATAATAATATTAATAATAATGTTTTTAATAATAATAATTAATAAATAATAATAATAATAATAATATTTAATAATATAATTAATAAATAATAATAATATTTAATAATAATTAATAAATAATAATAATAATATAATTAATAAAAAAAAAAAAAAAAAAAAAAACAGACCCTCGTATAGCCCTCGTATAGGGCTATACTCAGCGTCCTGTTCCACAAGTTCTTCATCATCATCAACATCAAACCCCCAAAACCCAACCAAATTCAACTTTTAGGGCAAACCTACGGTCTAAAGGCATAAACGAGACAAAAATACTTAACTACGGGATGAAATACGTACCGGTGATGCTTCGATTCTTCAAAAATACGGTTGAAATACGTACGAGGCGTATAGATCCGAATGCACCGTATATGTGTGTGTTTTTGTTTGTGTGTGTGATCTGTGTCGTCTAGGCCCCCCCCCTGTGTTATACGAAGCCTAGACGCCTCGTATAGAGCTATACGAGGCGTCTATGCTTTTTGCTAAATGACATTTTTGCCCCTGTTTTACCCTTAGTATAGCCTTTTATCAGGGGCAAAATGGTAATTAACCATTCCAAAAAGATATTTCTGGAATGGTTAATTACCATTTTGCCCCTGAAAAAAGGCTATACTAAGGGGTAAACAGGGGCATAATGGTAATTTAATAATACATTTTATTAATTAAAAAAAGAAATGGCAAAAAGTAACCGCCTCAACTGTACTCCTCGTACAGGTCTGTACGAGTCGTACAATTTTGAAATTACCTTTTAGCCCCTGCTAAGTGGCTATACTGGGGGCATATCAGGGGTAAAATAGTAATTAACTAAAATGATTTTCAAAATTCAAATTCAAAATTCAAATTTAAACCGCTCAAAGAGACGCCCCGTACAGGTCTGTACGAAGCGTCTACTTTCAAAAAATTCAAATTTTGAATTTCAGATATTCAAAAATTGAATTTTCAAAATCCCGCTCAACTGTACTCCTCGTACAGGTCTGTACGAGGCGTCTGGTTGGTGTAAAATTACCTTTGAGCCCCTGGAATAAGCCTCTATTGGGGGCCTATCAGGGGCTAAATGGTCTTTTGTGCAATATGATACGAGGAGTCTAGTTCTATACGAAGCGTATAGTTTTTTTTTTGTAGAAAAATTTAAAAAAATACTATTAATTCCAAAAAAATATTATTCATTACAAAAAAAATACTATTAATTACAAAGTTACACTATTAATTCCAAAAAAAATACTATTAATTACAAAAAAAATACTAATAATTATAAAAAAATACTAATAATTACAAAAAAATTCTATTAATTACAAAAAAAATACTAATAATTACAAAAAAATTCTATTAATTCCAAAAAAATACTATTAATTACAAAAATCATTCTTCCGTGTAACTATCTATGTAATTAAGACTGGGGTTTGATCTTGGTCGAGGATTCATTATCGATGTATACCATTCTAGACGTGGCAAGTACATATCTTCCCATTGTTCTGTGTGGGGTCTTCGGTGGGTCAACCATAGCCCGTGTGCTGGTGGCATAGGATAATCCCCTTCCAGCTTAACATGTATGAAGTGGTTCTCGTTAACATGTGTAAGCGTTATGAATAATGGTTGTTGATTAGCCGGAGGACTTAGTATTGGGAAGTAAGTGGAACTCGCACCCATGGTTGTCGTTAACAGGTGCACCCCGATACCGTACGTTTGTGCAATAAGAAGTCCTGCAAAGGGGAAGTCCATCCAGTGATTCTCCCCACAACCGGCCACTGAATCCCAAATTAGGCCCTGACGATGCGTGTAAAAATAACCTGCAGCCCATGCTTCAAATATTGGGAACCAGATCGATTCGTTCTGATCCATTTCTTGGACAAGGTCCCTTCTAATACGCCCCCATGAACTCTGATCCATCCCTAAGCCCACAGCCACAGACCGAAACCCACAATGACCGTCCGGCATCACATCTCGTATGCACGAGACGTACGGATGGAACACTGGCGGAATGTCAGACTTAAACCGTTCGATGATTCCCACGTACTCGTCCCCAATGATTAAAGGAAAACCGTGATCATCTCGTGTCTCTTTCTTCTTAGAACTCTTTGAACGGCTTAGGGTCGCTTTGGGTTTTTGGGACCTTATAACCGACTGTTGTGAGGCTTGAGACGGAACGTACGAGCTGTGGCGAGGTTTATCGTACTTACTTTGTCGTGAACCTTCAAAGCACGTGTTTGCATCACCGAAGGAGCTTCTCCTCAATTCTTCATCTATACGAGAGGCCTCGTCCAACCTTTCTTGTACCTGCTTTGTTGTTGGTCGGCCACGAGTATTTTGTTGGACAACCGGTGGTTTCTTGGTAGATTTCGTTGGAGTCAACACCGCTTTAATCTTTGAAAGCAGGCTTTTTTGCTGAGCTGGAGGGTGCGACTGTAATTGTTGTCTAACAACATCTAGCTCTTCGACCACGTCAAGGGAGTCGTCTATCAATTTACAACTTTGGAAGTTAAGTTTCCGCCAGAAGACGTCTATGTCTTCGAGTTGAATCGGATGCTCTGCACGGTTAAAAACAATATTGTTTAGGTAAAATGAAGGAAAGGAAATATATCACACAAGTGTTGTACGACGTTCAATAATTATTACCTTCACGCATGTACTTTTCTATCCTACAAGCACAGGGCAACCCACAGCTGTGCCACATTTGGCAACCACATGATGAATTAAAGCGCTCCAAGACATCTAGCCTCCTAATTGCCTCTCCATGCAACAAGTCAAGGGCTTTGTGGGATACTTTTCCAAGTAGGTGTTGAAACATCGGGTGTTTGTGGTGTTTCATTGTTTTTTCGATGCTTTCTCGAAAAGTCTTCCTTATTTCACCGAACTGTGTCTCAACTATATCCCGGACACAACCAACTATACGGTCCAGCGAGCTCCTATCTTCGACGTATCTCTTTAAGTTGGCATGTTGGCTCTCAACTCTGTTTGTAGTACGATTACCAAAGTTGCGCCTCTTATCAGTCCACGCAAAGACAAACATCTCCTTGTAGTCTTTTAGCCAGTTATCGTACACGTATTTGAAGACTCCTAAAAAGTAAAAATAATTTAATAAAATTTGCATAGGTGAGTCGTATGTTATTAGAAAAACTTACTAGAACGTTTGCACTCCACAAGTCGCTTTCGCATGTTGCGCAAGTGGTAGTCGTAGATGGGTATGGATGGAGACTCAATCAATGAACCCCAGAATGACAAAAATGTCTTCCAGTCGTCGTCTGTGAAGGCACCCTTGCAGTGCTTCATAACATTCTGTTGTATGTGCCACCTGCAAAGAAGCCTGGAGGCGTCTGGAAATACTTTAGCACACGCGCCCATAAGGGCTAGGTCTCTATCCGTTAAAATCACACGTGGCTCCATACATTCATCCAACATTGCCTTAACCCTCTCAAGCACCCACACAAAGTTATCACCCCGTTCTTTACTAACAACGGCATGCGCGATAATAAACGATTTGTTGGTAGGCGTCATACCAACAATCTGGATAAAGGGCATATTGTATATGTTTGTCTTGTACGTTGCATCGATCATCATGACGTGGGGGAATGCACGCCACAAGACTCTCGAGTCCCGATGAAGAAAGAAGATCTCTGTTACGATCTCTGTTCCGGGTTCTTCCCGGATCTCGTAAATAAAGTCGTTCTTCATCAGCACATTTTCTAGTGACTGCATGGGAGTCAATCCTTGTCTTTGTTCGGCTCTAATCTTCGCTACAACGTTTTGAACGTCTTTCTGAACATGAAACCTGTCGGGGTCCTGCTTCCTTATCGTTTGAAATATTTTGCGCGGCTCCATGTTTTGAGCTGTCAGCTGCTCGATCAGTTTCATTTCGCTTGGAGTAAACCTTCGCACAAACGCGTGGGCCGACAGGTCCTCACAAAGTTCGTGGTTATGTTCAATTGTTCCGTCTTTTATCTCCCAGGTTTCATACGGGTGGTTTCGGACAGCCAGCAGGTAAAACGGGCAACCGGTTTTTTTGCTTCCAGCTTTTCTAAGTGTTGCTGTACTCTGGTGCTCACCACCACGATCACATTCAAGCCATACCCTCCCGGTTCTTCCCCCGATTTTCTTTGATCGACGGGTGACAATAACGAAACCATCCGCATTTGCTATTTCTTGTATCCGTTTCTTTAGTTCATCTAAGGAGTTGAAAACCTGTAACATCGACAATAATAATAATAATAATAATAATAATAATAATAATAATAATAATAATAATAATAATAATAATATAATAATAATAATAATATAATAAAAATAATAATAATAAAATTAATAATAATAAAATATTAATAATAAAATAGTAATTTATACCGTCTTTTTTAAGTACAGACTGTCCAGAATGGGAGGTGCTTCACTACCATATCTACCATATCCACCATAACCACCATATCCTCCAACGTCCGAATTGTTTTGATGAACATAAGGAGTGCCCGGGGAAATGAATTGCTGATGATCACCGTCTCCTCCGTATCCACCGTATCCCCCGTATCCACCGTATCCACCATATCCACCGTCCCCTCCGTATCCACCGTCTCCTCCGTATCCACCGTCTCCTCCGTATCCACGGTCTCCTCCGTATCCACCGTCTCCTCCGTATCCACCGTCTCCTCCGTATCCACGGTCTCCTCCGTATCCACGGTCTCCTCCGTATCCACCGTCTCCTCCGTATCCACCGTGTCCTCCGTATCCACCGTCTCCTCCGTATCCACCGTCTCCTCCGTATCCACTAGCAGGGTATGAGTCATCTACAGGGGCTGTTTCATCAACAGGAGGATGCTTGTTCAAATCTAGAAACGGGCTGTTTTGTTTTCCTTGTATACTAGACACAACCTCCTCTTGCTCATTAGAATCGGGAATGCCAGACTCCTCCAAAATAGACAACCGTATCATCATTAGTAAATAATAAACGAAAACAACAAGTAATTATAACATTTACGCTAATAACTGTTACCGGAACGCTTTCGTGCCCCCAGTTTTCGCTAGAATATTGCCCGAAGATATAGTTGCCGTTCCAATATGATGACATTTCAACACTCCGGGATGATAATAACGCAAACACAAATAAAAAAACAAACAGAATGTGAGTGGTTTTTTGTTGAAACCTCGGATGTGGACCAAGAACGCACTGTAGGTTGCATTTTATGGGAGCTAAAGACGCCTCGTATAGGTCTTTACTCCCCGTATGCCTTTAAGTCATGTCAGACATAGTCCCTTCATAGTCAAATCGGTCAGTCCAAGACGCCTCGTATAGGTCTATACGAGGCGTCTAAGGGCCTTCGTATTGGCCCCTCGTACAGGCCTAGACTCCCCGTATAAGTTGACTGATGTGACGTTGTACGAGGTGCAGAAGTTGGTCGGGAAAAGCAACCCTATACGCTTCGTATAGCCCTATACGAAGCGTATAGAAGGGTGTGGATTTAGGGAACAAGGTGTCTGAATATGTACACCCTTGTTTATATTCATCCTTCTTATCTTGACTTTCTATTGTCTTTCTCCAATCAACTTTATTATAAGTTGAGTTCTAATATAATAACTAATAATTGTTATAATGTTTATTAAATAATCAATAAAATAATGTAAACACAAACCCTAAAACAACTTCTTTACCTGTTTATAACTCTTTTAATCAATCCAGTTATCTTATTTTTAAACGAATTTCTTTAATTATGTTAAAAGCTATAAAAAAGACATGCAAAGTAATTACATATGAAATAGAAAGGACTAAATTAAAAATATATAAGGGAATCACAATACCTTAATGTAGAAGCAAGGTAGCCAAAATACTGCTGCTGTTTTTGATGATGCTTGTTGAAGGTGCTCTTATGTCAAAAGATGATATAAGAGTTATATAGTGGAGATTAGGTTAGTTGTGAGATATTATTATTGTACTTATCTAAGAAAACTTTATGGGAGGCCTTATCAAATATTTTTTACGATAATTTTAATAATAAAAAGAACTAAAACACATGCAATGTTGACTTACGGTTTTTAATCAAATATGACATTTGGTTGGTAAGTGGATTCGGTTGGCTTAAAGATTAAGGATAATTTATTTCAAATTTAATCTATACTATATAATAAAAGAAATCATTTTACAGACATTTGTCATCATATTAGGTCATGTTTCATAAATAAGTATTATGTTAGTTTAATCTTTTCTAATTAATTATAGATAATCCTACTAAATATTATTTAGTTTTATTTTTTATGAATAATTATTATTAAGTTTAATCTCCTTCTTATTTATAATATATTTTATTTAACTAATAGAGTAAATTACGATTTTGACCCCTGTGATTATATCACTTTTACTCTTTTTGCCTAAAAAGAATTTTTAATATTTGAGTCCCCAACGTCTTTTTTTCTAATCTTTTGGCCCCTAACGTCTTTTTTCTAACCCTTTTGCCCCCTAACATTTAATGGATGAGGTTAGTGTTAGGGGCCAAAATGGTTAGAAAAAAAGACGTTGAGCGCTCAGATGTTAAAAAATTCTTTTTTGGGCTAAAAGGGTAAAAGTGATATAACCACAGGGGCCAAATTCATAATTTACTCTAACTAATATTATTTATCATTTATACATTTACGGAATTTTAGATAATGGGTCAAATTTATTGAAACTTCGTTAACAAATCTTGTGACAACCCGCACTCTCGATCCCAATCGTCGAGAAAGTTGTGTTTTATTATCATTCCTAATTATTATTAGTATTGCCATTATTATTAGTATTATTATTGTTATAATAATAACCGCATTAAGAGAAGTGCGTCGTTTAAATAATGGACCCGAGTAACGCACACACATTGGGCCACACACATTTTGAACCCTCACCTTACTACACATCGGCCCACACTTGAATGAGACCAAACATTTAAGCCCAAACTGCCTTTGTGTAGGAACTGTATGGGCTTAAGCCCAGGTTTTGGCCAAGAAGGATTGATTGCCCAAGTCTTTATCTCATATTTATACGTATCATGATTATTATTTGGCACAAAATCAAACAAACCCTACCTATTTCCAAGTCATGTACGGCAGGAGAAACCCCCCCCCCCCCCCATCACACTCGAAGCCTTTCAATCATGCATTCTTGACTTCGGTTAGTATATTAAAACTTTATTATTAATCCGCTTGTTGTTCTTGAGGATGACATGAATTATGCTCATATGTGATATTATATGTGGTTGTATTTTCCATGAACATATAGTAGGAAACCTTGGATACACTAGTGTAATACAAACAGATTAGTTATTATATGCTAGTGTTTTTGTTAATCGATGAATTTGTGTTATAACATGCTTATATGATGTACGGATCATAAATTACACTTGGTTTGATTGGTCTGATATAAGAGTTTTGCATTATAGTATTGGATCTTTGAGTTGTACCAGCAGGTTAGTCTAGGGGGCGACAATGGCTAGTTGAATTGAAATTGATTAGGGTTCCTGTGTGTGATGGACTGCATGATGAAGAAACATGTAGGAGGTTGTGATGTTGACGTAATGGGTTAAGCTTTATAGATTAATTGGGCTGCACATGCTGGTTTCGGCCGCATGTTTAATTAAAGGTTACATGGAACTGTTATCTTGGGCTATGGGATTGATCATGTATTGGGCCACCACTTAATTTCAAGTTGACCAACAATACTTATCTTCTTGTTATCGAAACCAAGACACACTCTAATCACTTGAATGTTATGGATAAAGTCTTATTGAGTTCAACAATTTCATGTGATGTCTCTGACAAGTTTTTATTATACTTGAATCAAATGATTGTTGTGACATCCCACCAATTCATCCTAGTGGACCACTAAAACAACTAATGAATTTATATAATAGTGGCCATACCATTAAATGGATTCAGAGATTTGGGCTATGCATACACGCCCGAAACTGGATTTATTAGACTTGGGGCCGCACTTTATTTTAAATGGACTAAAAAGTAGTTGGGCTAGGTCATGTTGGAGGTCCGAAATGGGCAGCCAAGTAATGGCAGACCATATACAATTTCAATACAAGATGTGGTAACCAAAGTGAATATGGGATGTTATGAGTTATGTTTATTTGCATATTCCTATGAATGAGATGTGAACTATTAATGCGTGCATCATGTTATTTGTATGTGTAATGTGAAAATACTGAGGGCCCGAATAGTTATTATAATTTGTAAGATAAATTGTGTCATTCGTGCTTACCATCTGTGGAGTATATATATATATAAGGAATATGTGAATTAACTGTAAGTGCAATATGCGGATTAGGTGCATCTGGGATTGATTGATGTTGGTAACTATTTTAGGACTTTGGTGATTATCTGAGAACAAGTAACTAAATCTTACCGAGCAACCAAAGGTGAGTTCATTGCTCTTTTCTCAAGCATGGATCCCAGTGAAGGGTTAACGGGTAACGTTCCGATAAGGAATGCATGGGTAACGGGATGTTGGTTATTGTACTCAGTTTTTCTATCATTGTAAGACCACTACATCTACCGGCACGTTGCTTGTAGGGCAACGGGGGTTATTAGTTGATAGCGCTATTAGGTTTGGCACCCTCACGACGTTCGAGGAGAACGGTCGTGAACTAATTACCTTAAAACATGACCAATGCTTTGATAGAGGCATTGGGGTTGGCAATCACATATCATCTGGCCATTCGGTACTCGAGTAATAACAACATCAAAACATCGAAACATCAACTATCATAACAACAAACAACATATCGTTTTGTAAACTGTTTTACTCACATGATCGGTAACACAACTTGGTAAACAAACACAAACCTTGAACTCACCAGCGTAGTCTGACACACTTGTTTACATGCTTGTAGGAAATTATTGAAGGAACTTGGGAACTTGCCGTCTGATGCTGCTGGAGTGATTATGGTCATAATAAACGATTACATTGATTTGGTTTTGATACATTTACACACTTATACGTTTATGCTTCCGCTCATCACTTTGGTTTTGGTTTAACTTTCAAACGATACATTTCATTCAATTGGGTAATTTAATTCGTTATGACTTGTGTTTGATATGATTGGTGGCTCTTTGTTGGATCGTTGCACCTCAAATAGGGACATACCCTAGGTGGTAATTTGGGGGTGTGACAGTTTGGTATCAGAGCCACTGGTTATAGAGAACTCGGTTTTAAAATGTTTTCATAAAACCAGACTATAACCGAATTGATCCAAACGATGACCATGACACTCAGCTTCAGATTGCAAGGTTCGTTCCTCGTTAGCTTATGTATTATATGCCTAGTAAATGTAACTATATTTATAGCCTGCACGATACGACATGGTAGGCATCATGACACATTGATAGTGTAACATAACACTTGCATCTAGTAAATCCTAATCTTGTTGGTAGTGCATATTGTGTGTTGATTGGGGTGGGAGAAACTTCAAACATAAGTTAAGAAGCATCGAGAGGAGCATGCAAACCGCCTTATTATCATGGGTGCACACATAATAATAACGCGTGGTGCATGCAAATCCCAATGAGGCTTAACGAGTGTAAGAGGGGTTTTTCCCTGTTTGTGTATGAACATGGTAGTTAATCGTTCTTAACGTGATAAACCTGAACACTTTCCTCGTTTTCGACCCCTAAATTAGTTCATTTCCATATATAGAAACATGAGTGGACGAGGAAACGGACGTAGCAACTGTTGATTGAAACCTTGTGTGCTTACCCTTTCTGTCATTTTTCCTTTCTGCGTTAATACCCCCCTTTTGGTACGTTGTGAGTGTGCATTCTTTCGTTTAACTTGCGTTACGTCATCAACTCGACAGGCATGTCTGCACCGTCCGCATCTTTCGACCAATCCCGGGCGCCAGGGAAGGCACCCGCTGCTACTCACTCACCCCCTGCGTCAGATGGAGACGCGTGCTGCTTACAGGAAGAGACTCGCACAGGGCGGGGAGTCGTCCTCCCGACCTACGCATGCACTACCAGTTAACTCCCTCAGCGCTCAGGCCGAGTCGGCTGTGAGTAAGGCCCTCCGAGATTATAACCAGATTCTAATAGGACAAAACCAAGTCTTAATGGAGCAAAATCAGAAATTACTAAGAAAGGTTGATACCCTAGGAGGGCGAGTGGAAGCTCAAGAGAAGCAGATACAGGAACTTAATAGGAGAACTACTGACTTGAAGGTAGAAGCCCTAAAAGGGCGTGAGGTACAAGGTCTGATACTGAGAGACGCTCGAGTGGATCATGAAAGGCTTAACTCGCATGCCGAAAGGATAGGTATGATGGATTGGAGGGTCCATCCGTTGGAGGAAGCCCGCTTCGCACCTGAACCCGAGCCAGCCCCAGTCCCGGCACCTCCCGAACCAGAGGCGGAAGAGTCTGATGAAGAGCCCGAAGAGGAGGAGGAAGAGTCGGAAGAGGAGGAAGAAGAGCCAGAGGAGGTCTCGGATAATGACGGAGACGATGATGATGGTAGTGACCTCGGGGATGGTGACGTGGACGATTGACTCGTCTTTCAATCGTTTATCTAGTTATTTTCTTTCAGTTGTTTTCGTATAAACAATCATGGTGATTAAAACTTTTGCGAATATTCGATGTAGTGACTTATATGGTTTAATTTGAATGGGTTTCTTATTTTATCGTTTAAAGGATATTCCTTGTACTGAGTCGTCACCTTACCTCTTTTTACCCTTGCACCACAAGAGTCACATCTTTGACTCTACGACAGTTACCTTAATTATGGTAAACCTCTCGCTGGCCTTTGTACTACTCGGTGCCTATTGGTTGATGCAATGCCTCTTGTTCGAGTTCGTTGGAACTCAAGGCGTGGACCAGAGTTCACGTGGGAGCGAGAGGATCAGATGAAGCTCAAGTATCCTCACCTTTTTCCCAAAGGCAAAGTCGAGTCAAGCAAAACTGATGAATCTCGAGGCGAGATTCCCCTTCAAGTTGGGGATGATGTCACAACTGAGCAGAACCCGCAACAATCTTGATTTCTCACTTCGTTCCTCTCAATTGACGCTTGCCATTTTCGGGACGAAAATTCTTTCAGCTAGGGGATGATGTGACACCCGACCTTCACAGTGTAAACTCAAACCCTGTTAACTTAGATATTCACTTGGACACCTCGTTTAAGTCCAGGAAAACCAAGTGTCTTGAAAATTTCACAAAACACTCACGGAATCGTATTACAGGTGAATAATGAATTGTGCGAAATTCTATGCAATGTGAAGTGAGTATGGACTACGTGAATCTTTGTGTTATGAGAATTACCTGAACTTGCATGCTAGATGACTTTATGTACTATGTGATTTGTATGTTCGTTTTGTGAACTTTCGTGAAACTACGTGTATATGCATATGACAATAGATTATTGGGAAATCTAAAAATAAAAGTGAATCGTATGTCTTAGTTTAAATTTCGAGGACGAAATTCCTATAACATGGGGAGACTGTGACAACCCGCACTCTCGATCCCAATCGTCGAGAAAGTTGTGTTTTATTATCATTCCTAATTATTATTAGTATTGCCATTATTATTAGTATTATTATTGTTATAATAATAACCGCATTAAGAGAAGTGCGTCGTTTAAATAATGGACCCGAGTAACGCACACACATTGGGCCACACACATTTTGAACCCTCACCTTACTACACATCGGCCCACACTTGAATGAGACCAAACATTTAAGCCCAAACTGCCTTTGTGTAGGAACTGTATGGGCTTAAACCCAGGTTTTGGCCAAGAAGGATTGATTGCCCAAGTCTTTATCTCATATTTATACGTATCATGATTATTATTTGGCACAAAATCAAACAAACCCTACCTATTTCCAAGTCATGTACGGCAGGAGAAACCCCCCCCCCCATCACACTCGAAGCCTTTCAATCATGCATTCTTGACTTCGGTTAGTATATTAAAACTTTATTATTAATCCGCTTGTTGTTCTTGAGGATGACATGAATTATGCTCATATGTGATATTATATGTGGTTGTATTTTCCATGAACATATAGTAGGAAACCTTGGATACACTAGTGTAATACAAACAGATTAGTTATTATATGCTAGTGTTTTTGTTAATCGATGAATTTGTGTTATAACATGCTTATATGATGTACGGATCATAAATTACACTTGGTTTGATTGGTCTGATATAAGAGTTTTGCATTATAATATTGGATCTTTGAGTTGTACCAGCAGGTTAGTCTAGGGGGCGACAATGGCTAGTTGAATTGAAATTGATTAGGGTTCCTGTGTGTGATGGACTGCATGATGAAGAAACATGTAGGAGGTTGTGATGTTGACGTAATGGGTTAAGCTTTATAGATTAATTGGGCTGCACATGCTGGTTTCGGCCGCATGTTTAATTAAAGGTCACATGGAACTGTTATCTTGGGCTATGGGATTGATCATGTATTGGGCCACCACTTAATTTCAAGTTGACCAACAATACTTATCTTCTTGTTATCGAAACCAAGACACACTCTAATCACTTGAATGTTATGGATAAAGTCTTATTGAGTTCAACAATTTCATGTGATGTCTCTGACAAGTTTTTATTATACTTGAATCAAATGATTGTTGTGACATCCCACCAATTCATCCTAGTGGACCACTAAAACAACTAATGAATTTATATAATAGTGGCCATACCATTAAATGGATTCAGAGATTTGGGCTATGCATACACGCCCGAAACTGGATTTATTAGACTTGGGGCCGCACTTTATTTTAAATGGACTAAAAAGTAGTTGGGCTAGGTCATGTTGGAGGTCCGAAATGGGCAGCCAAGTAATGGCAGACCATATACAATTTCAATACAAGATGTGGTAACCAAAGTGAATATGGGATGTTATGAGTTATGTTTATTTGCATATTCCTATGAATGAGATGTGAACTATTAATGCGTGCATCATGTTATTTGTATGTGTAATGTGAAAATACTGAGGGCCCGAATAGTTATTATAATTTGTAAGATAAATTGTGTCATTCGTGCTTACCATCTGTGGAGTATATATATATATAAGGAATATGTGAATTAACTGTAAGTGCAATATGCGGATTAGGTGCATCTGGGATTGATTGATGTTGGTAACTATTTTAGGACTTTGGTGATTATCTGAGAACAAGTAACTAAATCTTACCGAGCAACCAAAGGTGAGTTCATTGCTCTTTTCTCAAGCATGGATCCCAGTGAAGGGTTAACGGGTAACGTTCCGATAAGGAATGCATGGGTAACGGGATGTTGGTTATTGTACTCAGTTTTTCTATCATTGTAAGACCACTACATCTACCGGCACGTTGCTTGTAGGGCAACGGGGGTTATTAGTTGATAGCGCTATTAGGTTTGGCACCCTCACGACGTTCGAGGAGAACGGTCGTGAACTAATTACCTTAAAACATGACCAATGCTTTGATAGAGGCATTGGGGTTGGCAATCACATATCATCTGGCCATTCGGTACTCGAGTAATAACAACATCAAAACATCGAAACATCAACTATCATAACAACAAACAACATATCGTTTTGTAAACTGTTTTACTCACATGATCGGTAACACAACTTGGTAAACAAACACAAACCTTGAACTCACCAGCGTAGTCTGACACACTTGTTTACATGCTTGTAGGAAATTATTGAAGGAACTTGGGAACTTGCCGTCTGATGCTGCTGGAGTGATTATGGTCATAATAAACGATTACATTGATTTGGTTTTGATACATTTACACACTTATACGTTTATGCTTCCGCTCATCACTTTGGTTTTGGTTTAACTTTCAAACGATACATTTCATTCAATTGGGTAATTTAATTCGTTATGACTTGTGTTTGATATGATTGGTGGCTCTTTGTTGGATCGTTGCACCTCAAATAGGGACATACCCTAGGTGGTAATTTGGGGGTGTGACAAATCTTGCTACAACAAAATAGTCTATTTATATCAATCTAAATTTTTATCTATACTATACTATATAATAAAATATTAATGTGTGACACATGTCGTTAATTGTAGGTATTTATTTTATGATTTTCTCGCCTCACTTCCAAACTTATCTTATATTAAATAAATAAATGAATAATGAGCTAATATTAAATTATATCCTACATTAAATTTCGAATACCATTCTTCTACTTTTCTAAAAAAATATTATCCGAAATTGTAAATTGTTAATTTAAAACATTTTAAAAAACAAATTACCTATCACGAAAACCAAACTTTGTATTAATATATTAAATATTTTTATTTTCACTATACGAAATTACTTTACTAACTTTTTTATTATTTGGTATATAAAATTACATTTATTTAACTCGTGTAATAAATGAGGTTTTTTAAAGATGTATTATTTTATTATTTGGTAAACAATATTACATTTATTCAACCCGTGTAATACATGTGGTTTTAAAGATATATTTTTTTTATTTGGTATATAAAATTACATTAATTCAACCCGTACAATATATGGTTCTTATATATATTACTTTTTATTATTTGATATATAAAATTATATTTATTCAACCCGTGCAATAAAGGAAGTTTTTAAAGATATAATGTTTTATTATTTAGTATATAAATTTATTTACTTAATCCGTGTAATACACGGGGTTATAAACTAGTTTGTCATATATTTCAAATTTGTCTAACTTATTCTCAAATTTCTGTTTACTTATATCAAATAATGTTTTTTTTTATTCACAATATATAATTCATGGTACGTTGTGTAAAAAAAATTATTTGATAACCACAACCTGGGTTGTAAATGCAATCGTTTAGGCTTATTTGACTTGTTTCCGATAAATTAATGCAAGTTGGTTTTTAATCATTTTTTAAGAGCAACCTAGCATTAGAAATTTCTTAATATTTACAGTATCATTAAAACGTCATATAGTCGACATCTACAATTCAATAAATCTATTTCTTTTTTTTTTCTAATACAAATTTGACAAGCGTCAAAGCTAAAATGTTAAAATTGAAAGTAATCTGTTAATATTATGTTCAACTCTCAAGTTGGTTAGTCATCATCTCCGGGTGTTATATATTAGATTCACATGCCAAAATTCACACCTCATTCATATTTGTTGATATTTGCTAGAATTTCGCCAATATTCTAACGATTCATTCATGTATAATCTAATCTAATCTAATTTAATCTAATCTAACTACTATAATAAAAGAAACCACTTTAGGGACACTTGTCATCATATTAGGCCATCTCTTATAGATAATTATTATTTTAATTTAATCTCTTCTAATTAAATATAGATAATCCTCCTACAAAATATTATTTAATTTAATATCTTATATTATAGATAACTCTCCTACTAAATATTATTAGTTTAATATCTTATGAATAATTATTATTTAGTTTAATCTCCTTCTCATTTATAATATTATTTGTTTGAATTAATTATATTTGAACGTTTTGTTTAGTTTGGTATAAAATAAATTTTACAAAACTTAAAATAAAATTATCTAATATTATTTATCATTTATACATTTACGGAGTTTTAAATAAAGGTTTAAATTTATTGAGACTTCGTTAACAAATTTTGCAACAACAGAATAATCTAATTTTATCACGAAAACCAAACTCTGTATTAATATATTAAATATTTTTGTTTTTACAGTATAAAATTACATTTACTCGACCCATGTAACACATGAGGTTTTTAAGATATAACTTTTTATTAATTGATATATAAAATTAGATTTACTCAATTCGTACAATACACGGGGTTTTTTAAGGATATATAATTTTTATTATTTAGTACAGAAAATTACATTTATTCAAACCGTGTAATGCGCATATTTTTAAAGATGTATTTTTTTATTGTTTGGTATATAAAATTACATTTTTCAACCCGTGTAATAAATAAGGTTTTTTAAAGATGTATTATTTTATTATTTGATAAACAATATTACATTTATTTAACCCGTGAAATACACGTTGTTTTAAAGATATAACTTTTTTTTTGTATATAAAAATACATTTATTCAACCTTTACAATATGGTTCTTATAGATATAATTTTTTATTATTTAATATATAAAATTATATTTATTCAACCTATACAATAAATGAGGTTTTAAAGATATAATGTTTTATTATTTAGTATATAAAATTTATCTATTCAACTCCGTATAATACACAAGGTTATAACCTAGTGTATAATATGATAAGTCAAAACTAAGCAAATATTTTAAATAGGAACAAAAAATATCCTTCAAAATAATATAAAGTCAACATACCATAAAAAAGAACCAACATAAATTCCCTAGTTTTGATTGTAAATAAAAGCATCAGAACCTTTGGAAAAAAGTGTTATTGTTTTGAAGTTGAAAGTAGGCAAACTGCTTTTCAGTTTTGGGAATCAAAAGTTTGTCTTTTGATAGAACCTTGACATCATCTTTTGGTTGAGTTTTTCGAATTTTTGTTGGAGTAAATGACGACGAATTTTGTAGATCATAACAATCTTCCAAGGTGCGTTTCAGATCAACATTACTCTTCATAATCTCATTATTCTTGGGCAGCGATGTTGCATTAATTTGTGACGACAAAGTAGTTGGGGGGGGGGGGAGATTCATTGAGTTATTTTTTTCAACCTGTCACGTTTAACTATTGGTTATAACAATTTTAAGAGGCGTGAAAGTAAATTTTAACCACATACCGGAACATCAAACTTCTTTTCAAGTGTTGCAATTATAGCTAGATCATCTACTAACTTATAGAGAGAAAATCTATCAGCCTTCTTGTCCACATTATACGTTCCAACACTAATTTTAAATGCAAACTTTTTGTCGATGAAGGAATCGAATTCAATAGGTGTAACTTTCTCACCACCAGAAGACTGCTAGAATTTGAGAACATTACAAACATTCGAGCAATATTAAAAGATTGGAATAGTATTTGAAAAACTATAGCATTGACCAGGTATAAAGAAAATCAAATTACCTTTAGATATTTGTCAACCATTTGTTTGGCGGATAAACCCAAAAGTTTTACCGTGTCACGGTCAAATAGAGTTAGATTTACGGTTCCTGTACAATCCTCTACTCGTAGGGAAAGTTTGTACCTGAAAACCCAAACAAATTTTTTTTTCCAAAATCAATACAATAGCAAGTAAATGTATATGTTAATGTAGTTGAATAGTACGATATATATGATAATAGTATATGTTGATTAAATACATGTAAACCGCTGGTACGACATCTCTTTTGCAATCCTTATTAGTACATATTAAAACTTCTTTCATATCAACATCATCACTTCCATCATCATCTTCTGGGAATATCAAACTTGGGGAAGCCTTGCGATTACAACTTTCACAACCTAGATAATACCATTCATTGTCTTTGTTTACAGTTGTCACTGTACCAACAACAATAACATGCATAACCTGCAAAACGTATGTAAATATGTAAGGTTTAACGTTTAATTAGGGTATGAGTATTGGCAAAGTCAATATTTGTTATGAGTCATAAATTAAAGATTAAACAAACCTTGGTAATTTCACTAATCCAACCAATAGTGCTGAAAAAATTATTCTGCAGGAACTTTGCTTCGTTAGATGTTACCCTGGACTGGCCAATAGGACGATTAATCGATGGTGTTGCAGCAGAATTTTTTGCAATGTAATTGTTAAAGATGTAAAAGATTGTGTAATCAACAATACTTACATTATGGAAATATATCTATTATCACAAAGCATGTGGATTTTACCTTCTTCTAAAATTAATAATCCTTTCATTGCGATCATTGATGAACAACTTAGTGATGTTGAAAGCGTTTGAGACGTTGATGTTGCCTAAGGTAAAATATATAGTAAGTCGGTATAATAACTAAATATAAAAAATTAAATCTACAAAAATTTGACAAACCTTTGTAGTCAGTGATGCTACCAAATTGAACGATAAGTACAACATGTACTTCTCCTTATTTTTTGAGATGTACTCTTGCATCTGATCGCAATATTCCTCCCACAATGTCAACGTTAAGGCAATACCCCTGAATTTGTTATTAATTTAACGAATAAGAAGCAATAAAGTATGAAAAAGTTAATAGAAAAAAGATATTTAAAAGAAAAACAAACTCCAAATCTCTCAAAATTAAGTCCATCTTGTAGGACGTTTTTCCATGTCGTGTTGTTGTATCCTCCCTTGGAAACCATTTCTCGACATAACCAATAAAGTCTACAATGAAAGAAAAAAAAAGGTTATAATAATAAAACTTGATTATAACGGGTATATTATTAGTTTTCTTAGTTTAGGAAACGAACCGATTCGAAATTTTGAAGAAACTCCACCATCTTTAATAGCCTTAAATGTTGACAACTCAAAACCATATGTTGGGCCTATGAAGTTGTTACACTTTCTGATAGTTGTTTCAAAATTCAAGGTCAGCACATATTTGGTGTCAAAATGTTTAAACTTTGGATTACTTTCATCAACTCGGGGTTTAAAAAATGTATATCATTCATTTTCTTCTAACATTTTTTCATGTCTTTTAAAGTTATTACTCCATACAATGGCTTGCACTTTGGTTCCCTGACATTATAATGAAAAATAATCTATGTTAAAAAACTTGAAAAATCCTTAAGTAAATACGTATTAACTAATTAAAGTTGTTAAAGAGATGTACCTTTTCATCCATGAGCCCATCTCAATAGCCCATATCTCACCAACCTTTTTGGGATTTGGTTTTCTCCAAAGCCTAAGTACTTTTACCTTTATCGTAAAAGTTGTTGTTTTGCCATTAATATCATTCAAATAGATTAGACTTCTGCCTTCCATCTCTGATTGTTTAGAATGAGCTCTGATTGTTTAGAATGATTAAGTCTAGCATTTATAAGGTAAAGATGTATAAATAGATAATGATTTTTTTTTGAGTTAACATGAATTTTTAAAACTGATTTATCTAGAATTTTATAAAACTGATTTTATAATAACTTTAGATAAAACTGATTTTATCTAGAATTTTATAAAAACTAATTTTATAATAACTTTAGATAAAACTGATTTTATCTAGAATTTTATAATAACTTTAGATAAAACTGATTTTATCTAGAATTTCATAAAACTGATTTTATAATAACTTTAGATAAACTGATTTTATCTAGAATTTTATAGTAACCGTAGATAAAACTAATTTTATCTAGAATTTTTAAATTTAAAACTGATTTATCTAGAATTTTATAATATCTTTAGACAAAACTGATTTTATCAACAATTTTATAAAACTGATTTCATACAGATAAATTTAAGGTATATATTAATTACATAAACTATATTATTACAATATTAATTAAAGTTACCTTGAAAACTTTTGGTTCCATGTCAGTAACCTCAATCGCATAGTCACAACCATCTGCAATATCAAAATGCATGAGCACATTAACCAACGAAACTTTTAATGATAGAAAGTATCATGTTTGAATGTTTACCCAAAAGTATGACAATCTAGATGATAAAATTCTTACCGAGAACTTCTCTTATTACTCTGATATCTAACTGAAAACCATCTCCAAGCATCTGAAGCAAAAACATCTCGATATAACACCAGAAACTGTACCGACGGTTACATTGACTGATGATGCAAGTGCTCTACTCGAATCTTCTGTTGGTATGTATTTGTCGTTGTTGGAAGAGCTTCCGAGCATAGTATATAGTATATCACTTGCTTTATTTAGATCGTATCCCGCTTGGCAGTACGCGGTCGCCATGTCATTGGGATATATCATTGAACCGAAAGCTTCTATCAAAAACTCCAAGTTCTTATCGCCAGCTTCGGAAAGATTTAGGTTGGAAGCAGGTCCTTTCACTATCGTCCTTCGAGACACAAACAATGAATAAAGTATTAACAACATCATTATCAGTTAATAAACAAAAACTTCAAAAATTACAATTTGAATATGATAAAATCAAGAGTGAAAGCTTATATTATACTTTTTCTTTTAAATAAATAAACATGTACATAGATGATAACATCTCAAGCTAAATATGTAAAACCTACAAACTCTAATATGAAAGATCAAGGTTTGGCCTTTTATGCGGTAAAGTATCCAGACTTCATCCTGGCATTGACAAACTTTATTATACAGATCGTATAAAAGGGTGACAGTCGTATGTTACATCTTTTATGAGCTGTATAGATCATATGCCACACCTTATACCAGGTGGATAGACTTTTTTTTCATTTTTTTCTTTTTACAAAAAATAAAAATAAAATTAGTCAAATAGGGGTACGTTTAACCAAACCCCATTGGCTACTTGCCTGTAGTGTACGGGCGAAAAGCTTCAAAAAAAGATATGGCTCGTTTTGGGATCACAACTCTTGTAGGCCCATGACATTAGTGTTTAAAGAGACTTCCCAAATGCCTCCATGACATCCATTTTCATGTTCAATATCCCTTCTTCCTGGAAATACCATCCCCTAACAAAACTAAAAACCACCATCACTATAAACCATCAATTTCAATCAATAAACATGAAAGGTATAGAACACTAACATCTTGACTGTCTTGTCTTTGTTCCACCAGTGGCCCGCGCTGAAGACAAGAACATCTGCTCCAGCCCATTTCAAAGAGAACCGATGGAGTTTATCGACCCTAATGGCTCGCCGAACTTCTTCAGGAGCATTTTCTGGTGGATCATCGATGACCACGAGAAAAGGCACTCGATAGTTGTAACACCTCGCAAAATCATGTCCAATATAATAAAGACACGTGTCATGGACTTTAAACGTGTAATGAATTGATTTCGAGGGACTAAAGTTGACAAACGAAGAAAGTATGTATGTGAAAGGATCCAAAGTGTCAACATTTGAAAACTATGCCTTTCAATAACCCTACACAATGTTTATACTCTTAAACGAATAAATTGTGAAACGTATGAACCCGTTTGAGAAAGAAAGTGAAAGTTTACAAGACGCGGGAGTTAAACATGTCAACATGTTAAATTACTACCTCTGAGTGACCTTTTAACGAACCTGGGGCTTTGTAACGATTGATTATACTCTCAAGATTAAGTGACGAAAAATTCGTGAGGTTTCGATATCGTTTGATATTAAATACGTTAACTTTCGTGAATAAAGGGTTAAAAGTGTCAACGAGGCAAAACTAGCGTTTTCGGTTATCGTTCAAGAAAATGGGAACTAACGGTGTTTAGTTATATCCAAAAGATCATCCAAAATACAAACTTTATGGGTTAAAAGTGCTTGAAATAAAGTTTTTATGCTTTAAAAGGTCCAGGGGTTGAATTTGTCAAGTTGAAACTTGAGATGCTGGCCCCCCCTAGGTGTCGCACAGCGCGACCTCAAAACAAGTGTGCCGTCGCGCGACGCGACAGCGTGATTTTGACAGAACTCCTATACAGATGCAGGTTTGCATGCTATCTTCACCTATCCTAGTTCATTGCCTCCCAAGGTCGATTTCCATGGGTCTTTGCTGGTTTTCAAAACCATTTTAGACACCTGTAATGATCTCTGAAGTGCCCTAACACCTGTAATGATCTGGTGATGGCCTCTTGTAGTATAAATAGGGGCTTGGTGTTGCTTCATTCATTGCACATGTTCAAATTTCTTACTCTCACAATTTCTAAAGATTTGGAGCATTCCCTGGAGCATCCTAAGCATTAAGGAAGCTCTCTTAAGTCTAATCTTCATGCTAAGGACCATTGTAAGCGTTCTTAGCTCATGTAGTTAAGTTTTATTACCTTAATGACCGAAAGTCAAAGATATCGTAATGATACTTTGACTTTGTGATTAATCACTAACGGTCCAGCCATTATTCGAATTGAAAGTGGCTATGTGTTGGTAATTAAGTAGGTGATAAACCCTTAAAAGGGCACCTTCTAATTGTCACATTATCTCAGTCAATTGTCGGGTCAAAGTACTTAACAGAAAAGTCAAACGAGTCAGTTTTTATAAAATAATTCATAACTGATAATGTAGAAGCTATAAAATACATTTTATCACTTAAATAAGTTGGTAAATAATATAAGAACATGTTTAGGCATGTTCAATCGGACAATTCTGAGTATTAGGCTCGGTTAGCAACCGAAAGTCGCAAAAGTAGACTTTTGCTTTGACTTTCAGTTCTGACCCAAATTAGCTTAGTTTAGTTATGCCTTACGGTTCCTTTATGACCATATTATATGTTAGTATAACCCTCTTAGGTCATACTACATGGTCCTTAGAAATCTGAGATCATTTGCGTGTTTCCGTTAAATGCTTAAAAATTGACCATTATGCCCTTCTGTTATAAAAATGAGATTTTTGAAAATGTGAGAGGACAAAAGCTTTATTACTTATATATAAGTATGTCCTAAATTTGACATCCATTTCTGGTTTCAAATAAGAGTTTTGCAAGATATCGTAAAACAAAACTTTTTGTTAATTAAATTGCATTTTTGGCATAAATCATATTTAAACCCAATTTTTGGCACCAAACTTGCTATCCACTGTTATGATATAATATTTAGGGATTTTTGGAATTTTTTGTCAAATTTTATACTGACCATAACACAGAGTTCTTGTGTAAATTCGGTATTGACAATAATGCCCTTTTCATCAATAAAATGAGTTTTACATATCATTTTGATACCAAACCTTTTCCTACTGATGTCATATGTTGAATAAAATATTTCTAACATTCAAGACTAATCAAAACTTCAAAATTTTATAAACATCTCAAATATCGTCCAATAGCGACTTTTACGTCAATTAGGCGCATAGTATGGTTTAAAACCATATTTAACGCCCAAGACTTATTACCTACTGATTTTATAAATAAATTTTTGTACATTAACAGTAAGTATAAGTATTGAACTCAGACTTCCAAATTTGACCTTAAAAGCATATGTGAAATGACCAAAATGCCCCTACGGTGCGTAGTTTGGCCATAAATGATAAACCTCACATATGTATGATATCTTAGTGATGTAACTTGATGAAAAAATTATTTTTACTGAATATTTTAGACCAGAACCTCAGTTTGCTATTAAACCTCTTTGATAAACTTTAAAATGACCAAAATACCCTTACGGGGCTTAAATTCGTTTTGGGCATAATGGAAGATATCCTACTGATATCACAACATATTTTAAGCATAATAACTTATGAAACTTGTACATGACTCATTCGGTTACCGGTTATGCATATACGCATTCGGTACGGTTTATGTAACTAGTTTGCATAAATTAGCCGAAACGGGTCAAACCTTATCATTTTTACTTCAAAATCCAGAATGTATTTAGTTTACCCATTTTATACAAGTCTTCATACTTGTTGGGTCTAAATCACATTCTAATCCGGTCACCGCTTAATCTTGCGTTTTGTACCGTAAACCTTTCTTTAAAACTAACCAGTCTAAGTTAAAACTTAAATAAGACATGTTAGGAATCTAATAGGTTATTAAAACCTTTGTTCCAGATTGAGAGCCCCGGTAGAAGTACTTGCACTTGCTGATTAGAATATACGACTGAGTAAAATTTACATTTAGCTCAGGTAAATACTTTTAACTTATTTTCTCTTATACGGGCTTGGGATACGGTAAATTATTACCGCTTGGTCGGGTGTAGAAACCTTTTAATCGAATATGGTTAAATTGTATAATCCCGTTTTAATCAGTGTTGCTTGATAACAAATAACATTGGGGGTTAACGACGGTGTCCTGGATATCCTTGGCTCATTCAAAAAGCGTGAATGGCCACGACTTAAGCACGGGATGTAGGCATACACCTGTCTGTTGCGTATGTGAAAGATATACTCACTCGTGAGGGAGCTTCTTGTGAGTTTTTATTTGTGGTGTGTCGATTAATCTTGTTCGGCTTTTATATCGGCCCTAAATGTTGGACAAACATGTAAATCTGATACAAGATTGTTAATAATATAATTGTCCCAAGTTATAAAATGTTTGTGCCTTGTGCATTTAAACCAATTTTCATAAATGCTTTCAAAAGAGTCGGTTAATTGTATTTACCAGTGTAAACTGACGTATTTTTCTAAAAAGACTAAGTGACAGGTACCGTACGTAATTGGCTGGGAGCTCGGGGCGTTAATAAAGAATCTTGCAAGTTCTGAACGTCTAAAGTCTGTTGAACAATATTTAAATTTCTATTTTAAGATCCGCCTGTGGATCCATATACAACCGCTTGTATAATATTTAATTATACTTTTAAATTTCGGTTTGTAATATTATTTTCATCCAAGACTTCCGCTGTGCATTAAACTGTATACATTTGACTATGACGATATCAACTACATCACGATACTCCCCGCCGGGCCCACCGGTAATACGTGGAAATATCGGGGTGTGACAGGTTGGTATGAGAGCCAACATTGAGTGAACTAAACACTAGCCTTTTGTGTTTAATCTCAATGACACAGTTTGCACATTCCTTGACTTCCGAGTCTAGGCAAATTACTTAAGATTAATCCTAATCTTAAATTTTTTTCTTTTGTTTGTTTTGACAGGATTACAAGCAATCATGCCACCTAGAGTGAGAGGACATGGAGGATGAGGAAAAGCACTGATCTTGACTAGGAACGATCACGAAGCTGGGCCATCTCACCAGCGCACACCATCCGCATCACTCGGATCGAGCGCTCATGAAGACTAGAGGACATACCTCGAGCCTGCGAGACGCTCTGTCTCGCTTAGCTCCTCACCATCTTATCATCATTCCTTTGGGCCACAGCAGGAGGACGAACCCAACGACTCTCACCATTCTTATATTCCTCTACAACGATCGGGTTCACACCATTCCTTCCAGAACCCGACACCTTACTTTCAAAGCCGGTTCAACCCGATAAACCAGATTGAAGAACCTGAGGGTCAAAACCCTTTGGCACCGACTGACTATTTTCCGGAGTATCAAAACATGGATGTGGACGAAGATCCAGATCATGAAATGCCGCCATCTAGGACGCCGACGCATCCCATTGAAATTTCTAGCAGGATCATCCTTTCATGGTTCGCCTTACAGGGGCCCTGATATCTGGGCCGAAAGATGGGCTTCATACAAGTGGGAGTATACTCCCCCTCACCGCAACTCGCCACCACACCAGCAGGTCCCTTCTGAGGACCTTCATTTTCAGGTGGTCACGCCGCCACCACCACCAGCGCCAGAGCAACCACCGCCTCCCGAACCATCGAGGCGACGAAGAACTGTACGGATGTCCGTTCGTGGGGGTTTCCATTTCAGCACCCCCAACACTCCAGCAACAACAACTACCCTGCTATCCATGAAGACCCGCAAATGGGTGGGCCTTCAAATGCAGTTTCTGAAGTCGACTCTGCACCAGTCGCACCAGCACCACACATGGGTTATGAAAACCCATTTCCTTCTTACCCAGGTGCAGCTGGGTACAACCCGTTCGAGCAGCAAGCTTATTCGGGTTACAATTACAACAATGCCCCTGCCGTTGACCCGTATATCGAGGCACGAACTACAATGCTCTCTACCTGGACCCTTTCAAGCTACGTACCCAACTGGGTACCCTGCATATAGGTATCAATACCCACCGCGTCCTCAACCTCAGCAACAGCAGCCGCCGCAGCCACCACATATTCAACCACCGCAGCAGTAAGAAATCCTCCAGAGGTTGCACGAGGTGGAACAAAGGGTAGACGAAGAGTGTAGGAGCCGCCGCGGTCCACTAAAGGGTTTGGTAAGCCTTATTAAGGGGAAGAAGAAGAGGGACTATTAGAAATCTCTATTTGTTGTTTTGTAATTTTTAAAATTTCAATTAAGTCCCTGCGTGGACATTTTATTTATGTATTCAGTCCCTGCGTGGACTTGTCTTTCTTATTTTAGTCCCTACGTGGTCAATGTTATTTCTTTAAAGACCTGTTTAGGGCATTATTGTAATTTTTAGGACTTATTATGAAGTTTCCTTTTTGAAATTACATTTGGCATCAAACATATACATATATATTAAAATCACAAATTAAAAATATCAAATTTAATTTTAATTGATTTGCCATTAAATTTAAAAAAAAAAAATCTTAAAGGTATAACCTAGCCTATGTGTCATTAAGACATGGCCATAACGGTAGAACCTTTTTAAGATAATAAATCCTTGTTAACACCTAAGAACGTGTTAGCACTCTTGACAAGTGTGGTTCGAGAAAATCACACTAGTCATCCTTATATTGGATTCTTCCAATTCCTTATCTAGCCTAATGATCTAGAAATCATGGCTTAAATCATCAAATAAGGTGATCATATTATAAACATCCATTAGTGATGAAATGCCTACGGGCTATACCTATTGTCCTAAAAGACAAAAGACAGTTGTAGTATATGACTCCCTGTGAAGAAAAGTAATGAACTATGTTCAAACTTTAATGCCTCGATCCTATAAAGATCATGGCTCATAAATTCAAAACTGTCCTCATGTCAAAGCCTTTTTGTGCCATTTTAATATCCTTAATAGTTTATAACTGGATTAACTATAATGAAAATTTTAAAATAAATATGATTATCAAATTAGCCAAATATGGTCTATTTATACCATGATTAATGAATCATCGAAAATGATGATTCCATAATAGACTTCTAAACAAATTATTGTCAATTGTTTTATAGAAAACAAGCTTCAGTATGCCTGAATCAGACGAAGTTAACAGTCATCCCAATATGAGGAATGACAATACAAGAATGAATCTAACGGGTGCAGATTTACAAGCAATGATAGATAATGCTGTCACTCGAGCCATTGACAGACAGTTCAAAGAACCAAATGGTACTCGCACTAGGACCCAATCTGTACCTCATACAAAACCACCTTCCAAAACACATACATCTCATAAGGACGATTCACATCATTCGTCGAATCAGAAGAGTATCCCATCCAAACAAATTGTGCTTAATCAAGAGCCACGTGTCAAGACATGCTCTTACAAATACTTTGTCTCTTGCAAACCAAGGGACTTCACAGGCGAAAAAGGAGCCATTGACTGTATGGCATGGCTTGATAAGATGGATACTGTAGTAGATATTAGTGGTTGTGCGGAACAGGATATTGTAAAGTTTGTTTCACAATCGTTTAAAGGAGAAGCATTGGCATGGTGGAGATCGTTGATCCAAGCCACGGGGAAAATCCTGCTTTATAACTTGTCTTGGGAACAATTTGTGGCACTGATCAAGGAAAACTTCTGTCCTCAGCATGAGGTAGAAAAGATTGAAACAGACTTCTTGACTCTGGTCATGAAGAATTCGGACTGTCAGGCGTATGTGACGAGTTTCAACACCATGTCTTGTTTGGTTCCCTATTTGGTCACACCGGAACCAAAGCGCATAGCGCGTTTTATTGGAGGCCTGGCACCAGAAATCAAAGGAAATGTTAAAGCATCCAGGCCTACCACTTATAGGTCCGTGGTAGACTTGTCCTTATCCCTCACTTTAGATGCAATCAGGAATAAGTCTGTTAAGACTTCTGATGAGGGAAAGAGGAAAAGAGAAGAGGAGAGCTCTCATCGTTCTGACAAGATGAAAAAGGGGAATTCCGAGCATAAGAAAGGTTCTGAGTTCAAGAAAAACTCGAGTCAGTCTGATAACAGACCCAAGTGCAGGAACTGCAGAAAGCGTCATTCTGGAAAGTGTACGATCGACCCACATGCTAAACTTTATGGAATTTGCAAGACCAAGGGTCACAAGACTTTAGAATGCAAGGAGCTAAAGAACGCAACTTGTTACAACTGTAACGAGAAAGGGCATATCAAAACCAACTGCCTAAAACTTGCAAAGAAGCCTGAAGAGGCCAAAAATTCAAACGCACGAGTCTTCCAGATGAATGCTCAGTAGGCAGTATAGAATGATAATGTTATAACAGGTACTTTCCTCATCAATGATGTATATGCTAGAGTTTTATTTGATTATGGTGCAGATAAGTCTTTTGTAGACAATAAATTTTGTAAACTGTTAAATCTGCCTGTTAAAACTCTAAGCATAAAATATGAAGTAGAATTAGCCGATGGTACCATAGAGACTGCTTCAACAATTATAGACGGATGTTTTATATCCATTAGGAATCACTCTTTTCCACTATCTTTGCTTCCGTTGAAATTGGCAGGATTCGATATAGTGATAGGCATGGATTGGTTATCTTTTAATGAAGCCCAAATTGTATGTGATAAGAAGCAAGTTGTCATTAAGACCCCTATGGTGAGCCACTTATAATTCAGGGAGATACGCATTATAGTTTGCCTAAACAAGTATCTATGCTTAAAGTATCAAAGTGTTTGAAGAAAGGTTGTGTCATTTACATGGCACAGGTGACTGTAGATGAGCCAAAGCCCAAGATTGCAGATATTCCTGTCATTTCTGAATATTCAAAAGTTTTTCCTGAAGAATTACCTGGTTTACCTCCAGACAGGCAAGTGGAATTCAGAATCGATATCATTCCTAGAGCAGCACCAGTTGCGAGAGCACCTTATCGGTTGGCGCCGACTGAAATGAAAGAACTAAGAACACAGTTGGATGATTTATTAGAAAAGGGTTTTATTAGACCTAGCTCGTCCCCTTGGGGAGTGCCGATTCTATTTGTAAAGAAGAAGGATGGATCAATGCGTCTATGCATTGATTATCGTGAGCTGAACAAAGTTACAATCAAGAACCGATATCCATTACCCAGGATCGACGACCTGTTCGATCAACTTCAAGGGGCAAGTTACTTTTCAAAGATCGATTTGAGATCAGGATATCATCAGCTGAAGGTCAGAACCGAAAATGTGAACAAGATTGCATTCAGAACACGATATGGCCACTATGAGTTCTTAGTGATGCCTTTCGGGCTCACTAATGCACCTGCAGCATTCATGGATCTCATGAATCACGTTTGCAAGCCGTATCTAGACAAGTTTATCATTGTCTTTATCGATGACATACTTATTTATTCAAAGAGTCAAGCCGATCATGAAAAGCATCTCCGGTGTATTCTTGAACTTCTGCAACAAGAGAAGCTTTATGCAAAGTTCTCTAAATGTGAATTCTGGCTCCGTAAAGTCCAATTTCTTGGGCATGTAGTGAGTGAGCGTGGTATCCAGGTGGATCCCGCTAAGATTGAGGCGATTATGAATTGGCAAGCACAAAAAACACCTACAGAGATTCGCAGCTTCTTGGGTCTAGTAGGATACTACAGACGTTTCATTGAAAACTTTTCTAGGATTGCTGCACCTTTGACTTCGTTAACCCGCAAGAATGTAAAGTTTGACTGGGGTCCCAAGCAACAAGAATCTTTTGAGATCCTCAAGCAGAAATTAAGCAATGCTCCAGTGTTGACAGTGCCAGAAGGGATTGAAGAGCTTGTTGTGTACTGGGACGCATCGCACACCGGTATGGGTTGTGTACTCATGGAGAGAGGCAAAGCCATTGCCTATGCTTCACGACAATTAAAGGTGCACGAAAAGAACAACACCACCCATGATTTGGAATTGGGTGCCGTTGTATTTGCACTAAAACTTTGGAGGCATTATCTATATGGAACCAAGTGTGTAATCTATTCAGACGATAAAATCCTTTAACACTTGTTTGACCAGAAGGATCTTAACATGAGGCAGCGTCGTTGTATGGAGACTTTGAATGATTATGATTGCAAAATTCGCTACCATCCGGGCAAAGCGAATGTTGTTGCTGATGCTTTAAGCAGAAAGGAAAGGATTAAACCAATAAGGATCAACGCTAAAAGCATTGAACTAAAGAACAACTTGAATGAAAGGTTGTTAGATGCTCAAAAGGAAGCTGTTTTGGAAACTAACTTTCCGAATGAGAAGTTAGGTGTAACTGCTGATCGATTGTCTTATGGCAAGGATGAAATCCTTAGCTTAAATGGTCGAATCTGGGTTCCAATCCATGGAGGACTTAGAGATGTGATCCTTCAGGAAACTCATAGTTCAAAATATTCAGTCCATCCAGGCAGTGATAAGATGTACCAGGATTTAAAGGCAAATTATTGGTGGATAGGTTTGAAGAAATCTATAGCCACTTATGTGGCTAAATGTCTGACATGCGCACAGGTTAAAGCCGAGCATCAAAAGCCGTCGGGTTTACTGCAATAGCCTGAACTTCCCACTTGGAAGTGGGAAATGGTAACTATGGATTTCATTACCAAGTTACCAAGGACGAAACATGGGAATGATACGATTTAGGTTATAGTCGACAGGCTGACCAAGTCAGCTCACTTCTTGCCTATTAAAGAAACGCACAGCTCTGATAAGCTAGCTCAACTGCACATGGATGAGATAGTATCTCTCCACGGAGTGCCAGTATCTATTATCTCTGATAGGGATACAAGATACACATCTCATTTTTTGATAAGCTTTCAGCAATCTTTGGCACTCGTTTAAATTTCAGCACTGCTTATCATCCTCAGACAGATGGGAAAGCGAGCGTACGATTCAAACGCTGGAGGATATGCTCAGGGCTTGTGTTATTGACTTAGGTGGAAGTTGGGATGACCATCTTCCTTTGATTGAATTTTCATACAATAATATTTATCATTCGAGTATCCAAGCAACGCCTTTTGAGGCTTTGTATGGAAGGAAGTGCAGAACGCCAGTTTGTTGGGCGGAAGTTGGAAAAACCCAACTGTCAGAAAAGCTACGCGGATAAAAGGCGTAAACCTCTGAAATTCGAGGTAGGTGATAAAGGGCTATTCCAAGTGTCACCCTGGAAAGGGGTGATGCGTTTCACCAAAAAGGGCAAGCTGAGCCCAAGGTACATAGGACCATTCGAGATCGTCGAATGTGTTGGAACTGTAGCCTACAAGCTAAATCTACTAGAAGAGCTTAGTGGAATACATAATGTATTCCACATCTGCAATTTAAAGAAATGTCTAGCCGATAATCGCTAGCAATGTCGCATAAGGATGTGTAGATTGACGAGAGCTTGAAGTTTATCGAAAAACCTTTGTCGATCGAGGATCAACAGGTTAAAAAGCTTCGAAGAAAGAGTGTGCCAATTGTAAAGGTAAAATGGGATGCCCGTAGAGGCCTAGAATACACGTGGGAGGTTGAATCCACGATGAAACAGAAATACCCTCATTTATTTCAGTAAATCTCGAGGTCGAGATTTCTTTTAAGGGGGTGAGGATGTAACACCTCGCAAAATCATGTCCAATATAATAAAGACACGTGTCATGGACTTTAAACGTGTAATGAATTGATTTCGAGGGACTAAAGTTGACAAACGAAGAAAGTATGTATGTGAAAGGATCCAAAGTGTCAACATTTGAAAACTATGCCTTTCAATAACCCTACACGATATTTATACTCTTAAACGAATAAATTGTGAAACGTATGAAGCCGTTTGAGAAAGAAAGTGAAAGTTTACAAGACGCGGAGGTTAAACGTGTCAACATGTTAAATTACTACCTCTGAGTGACCTTTTAACGAACCTGAGGCTTTGTAGCAATTGATTATACTCTCAAGATCAAGTGACGAAAAATTCAGGAGGTTTCGATATCTTTTGATATTAAATACGTTAACTTTCATGAATAAAGGGTTAAAAGTGTCAACGAGGCAAAACTAGTGTTTTCGGTTATCGTTCAACGAAACCGGACCTAACGGTGTTTAGTTTTATCCTAAAGATCACCCAAATACAAACTTTATGGGTTAAACGTGATTGAAATAGAAGTTTTTACGATTTAAAAGGGCTAGGGGTTGAATCTGTCAAGTTGAAACTTGAGATGTTGGTCCCCCCTAGGTGTCGCGCTGCTCGACCTCAAAACAAGTGTGCCGTCGTGCGACGCGATGGCGTGATTTTTACAGAACTCCTGCACAGATGCAGGTTTGCATGCATCTATGGGTCTTTGTGGTTTTCAAAACCATTTTAGACACCTGTAATGATCTCTTAAGTGCCCTAACACCTGTAATGATCTGGTGATGGCCTCTTGTAGTATAAATAGGGGCTTGGTGTTGCTTCATTCATTGCAGAAGTTCAAATTTCTTACTCTCACAATTTCTAAAGTTTTGGAGCATTCTCTGGAGCATCCTAAGCATTAAGGAAGCTCTCTTAAGTCTAATCTTCGTGCTAAGGACCATTGTAAGCGTTCTTAGCTCCTGTAGTTAAGTTTTATTACCTTAATGACCGAAAGTCAAAGATATCGTAATGATACTTTGACTTTGTGATTAATCACTAACGGTCCAGCCATTATTCGAATCGAAAGTGGCTATGTGTTGGTAATTAAGTAGGTGATAAACCCTTAAAATGGCACCTTCTAATTATCACATTATCTCAGTCAATTGTCGGGTCAAAGTACTTAACAGAAAAGTCAAACGAGTCAGTTTTTATAAAATAATTCATAACTGATAATGTAGAAGCTATAAAATACATTTTATCACTTAAATAACTTGGTAAATAATATAAGAACATGTTTAGGCATGTTCAACCCGACAATTCTGAGTATTAGGCTCGGTTCGCAAACGGAAGTCGCAAAAGTAGACTTTTGCTTTGACTTTCAGTTCAGACCCGAATTAGCTTAGTTTAGTTATGCCTTAGGGTTCCTTTGTGACCATAATATATGTTAGTATGACCCTCTGAGGTCATACTACATGGTCCTTAGAAATCTGAGATCATTTGCATGTTTCCGTTAAATGCTTAAAAATTGACCATTATGCCCTTATGTTATAAAAACGAGATTTTTGAAAATGTGAGAGGACAAAAAGCTTTATTACTGATATATAAGTATGTACTAATAATTTGAGATCCGTTTCTGGTCTCAAATAAGAGCTATGCAAGATATCGTAAAACAAAACTTTTTGTTAATTAAATTGCATTTTTGGCATAAATCATATTTAAACCCAATTTTTGGCACCAAACTTGCTATCCACTGTTATGATATAATATTTTGGGATTTTTGGAAATTTTTGTCAAATTTTATACTGACCATAACATAGAGTTCTTGTGTAAATTCGATAGTGACGATAATGCCCTTTTCATTAATAAAATGAGTTTTACATATCATTTTGATACCAAACCTTTTCCTACTGATTTCATATGTTAAATAAAATATTTCTAACATTCAAGACTGATCAAAACTTCAAAATTTTATAAACATCTCAAATATCGTCAAATACCGACTTTTACGCAAATTAGGCGTATAGTATGGTTTAATACCATATTTAACGCCTAAGACTTGTTACCTACTGATTTTATAAATAAATTTTTATACATTAAGAGTAAGTATAAATCTTGAACTCAGACTTCCAAATTTGACCTTAAAAGCATATGTGAAATGACCAAAATGCCCCTACGGTGCATAGTTTGGCCATAAATGATAAACGTCACATATGTATGATATGATATATTACTGATGTAACTTGATGAAATAAATATTTTTACTGAATATTTTAGACTAGAACCTCAGTTTGCTATTGAACTTCTTTTATAAACTTTAATATGACCAAAATACCCTTACGAGGCTTAAATTGGTTTTAAATTCGTTTTGGGCATAATGGAAGATATCCTATTGATATCACAACATATTTTAAGCATAATAACTTATGGAACTTGTACATGACTCATTCGGTTACCCGTTATGCATATACACGTTCGGTACAGTTTATGTAACTAGTTTGCTTAAATTAGCCGAAACGGGTCAAACCTTATCATTTTTACTTCAAAATACAGAATGTATTTAGTTTACCCATTTTATACAAGTCTTCATACTTGTTGGGTCTAAATCACATTCTAATCTGGACACCGCTTAATCTTGCGTTTTGTACTGTAAACCTTTGTTTAAGTAACCGGTCTATGTTAAAACTTAAATAAGACCCGTTAGGAATCTAATAGGTTATTAAAACCTTCGTTCCAGATTGAGAGCCCTGGTAGAAGTACTTGCACTTGCTAATTAGAATATACGACTTAGTAAAAATTACATATAGCTCAAGTAAATACTTTTAACTTATTTTCTCTTATACAGGCTTGGGATACGGTAATTATTACCGCTTGGTCGGGTGTAGAAACATTTTAATCGAATATGGTTAAATTGTATAATCCCGTTTTAATCAGTGTTGCTTGATAACAAATAACATTAGGGGTTAACGACCGTGTCCTGGATATCCTTGGCTCATTCAAAAAGCGGGAATGGCCATGACTTAAGAATGGGATGTAGGAATACACCTGTTTGTTGCGTATGTAAAAGATATACTCAATCGTGAGGGAGCTTCTTGTGAGTTTATATTTGTGGTGTGTCGATTAATCTTGTTCGGCTTTTATACCGGCCCTAAATTTGGACAAATATGTAAATCTGATACAAGATTGTTAATAATATAATTGTCCCAAGTTATAAAATGTTTGTGCCTTGTGCATTTAAACCAATTTTCATAAATGCTTTCTAAAGAGTCGGTTAATTGTATTTACCAGTGTAAACTAACGTATTTTTCCAAAAAGACTAAGTGACAGGTACCGTACGTAATTGGCTGGGAGCTCGGGGCGTTAATAAAGAATCTTGCAAGTTCTGAATGTCTAAAGTTTGTTGAACAATATTTAAATTTCTGTTTTAAGATCCGCCTGTGGATCCATATACAACCGTTTGTATAATATTTAATTATACTTTTAAATTTCAGTTTGTAATATTATTTTCATCCAAGACTTCCGCTGTGCATTAAACTGTATACATTTGACTATGACGATATCAACTACGTCACGATACTCCCCGACGGGCCCACCGGTAATACGTGGAAATATCGGGGTGTGACAGGTTGGTATCAGAGCCAACATTGAGTGAATTAAACACTAGCCTTTTGTGTTTAATCTCAATGACACAGTTTGCACATTCCTTGACTTTCAAGTCTAGGCAAATGACTTAGGATTAATCCTAATCTTAATTTTTTTTCTTTTGTTTGTTTCTTTTGTTTGTTTTGACAGGATTACAAGCAATCATGCCATCTAGAGTGAGAGGATGTGGAGGACGAGGAAAAGCACTGATCTTGACTAAGAACGATCACGAAGCTGGGCCATCTCACCGGCGCACACCATCCACATCACTCGGATCGAGTCCTCATGAATACTGGAGGACATACCTTGAGACCGCGAGACGCTCTGTCTCGCTTAGCTCCTCACCATCTTATCATCATTCCTTTGGGCCACAGTAGGAGGACGAACCCATCGACTCTCACCATTCTTATATTCCTCTACAACGATCGGATTCACACCATTCCTTCCAGAACCCGACACCTTACTTTCAAAGTCGGTTCAACCCGATGAACCAGATTGAAGAACCAGAGGGTCAAAACCCTTTGGCACTGGCTGACCATTTTCCGGAGTATCAAAACATGGATGTGGACGAAGATCCAGATCCTGAAATGCCGCCATCTGGGACGCCGACGCACCCCATTGAAATTTCTAGCAGGATCATCCTTTCATGGTTTGCCTTATAGGGGCCCACCGGTAATACGTGAAAATATCAGGGTGTGACAATCGTACTGTATGGTCACATTGTATCATGAAACATAATTGAAAGGAAACCTTTGTGTTTGGTTATGGGATTTCCATGCTCTTCATATATTGTTGAATGATTTGAGACACCTTGTGAAAGCATGCATAGTTGGGATTCCCACTGGTTTCTTCCGATGGAATCTCCCGCGAAACTATACGTCCATTTCGGCTTCTTTCCAGAAAATCTCGTGCATCAAATCTGTTTTTTACAGATTGCAATATTCAGTTACAATTTTGTGATCTTTTATACTAAATCATCTGTTATATTGATGCAAACACATGGAAAACAGGTTCAGTTGTTGACACAAGTAAATATACATTGAACTTACATGGTTTCATTCGGGTATTTCAAGTCATGTACAGCACCCTCGATGGCATATAGTGCCATTTTCTTCACCTGCCATAAAACCAACTATTTTGTAACATATCAATTATTAGTGTATATAAGCATGCCATAAAACCAATTATTTTGTAACAAATCAATTATAGTTTATTAATGTATATAAACATCCAGAACAGATTTTTGTTTACCTCCAGTTTATCTTCCTTTGCCCTATGATTTTTGGGTAGAACACGGCGCCACCTGTCCAAACGACAGCCATCCCAAAAAATCAAGGAAATAATCAAATAGTCAGTTGTTCAAGTAATTTTATTTCGTATAATACCATACCGCCAACTCTAGGAACGACACTGATTTTTGCAGAGACGGTTGTTTTTTCTTCACCCAAACGAATCGGAACCAATAGTTGACTATATAAGATGAAAAGGGATGATACATCGATTGAGGATTTTGAAATTAGGGTTTCCACATAGAAGATCCGTGTGCAAACACGGGTGGTTTCTTAGAAAACCATGCATAACACATATTAATAGAAAGTATACATAGGTATATAGATATTGTACCAAAATGTGTTATCTATTATAGCTAAAAGACAACTATAAACATAGATTATCGGTTAATATATCAGTTACATACGATTCTTTCCATTCTCTTATCCAAAAAAGCGCGTATCCACCCATTGACAATGTAAACTGTTTACCCAAAAAGACAATATAAACTGTTTATAGACATAAGTACATATAAAAGATGTCTAACAAAACTTAATAGAATTTGAATACAACTTAAGTTTCAACAAACATTAACTACAAACACACAATCACCTGCCTCAACAACTTTCAGCAAAGCTAAATCAAGGAATCAACAGACTTTAGAAATCAGCAGATCTTTATTCTCTCATCAACCTGTCACACCCTAACCGACGGCGGAAACAACAGGGCGCGGCACTGAGCGAAACAGATTCTCTAGGAGAATCCATAACAACTATAATTACCAAATATTTAATGTCATGTCCCATACCATAACATATAAAGTAAAACAGTTATTACAGACATAGTTTCTCAAAGACAATTAAATTGTTTCAGCAACTCAGATTTAAATGTGACGTTTCTAGACCTCCTAACTTGATTCCATAACAGCAAGCATTGCATAGCATAGCATCCTAAACACCTGTCACATACGTTAAAATAAAGTCAATACACATAGTGTAAATGTGAGCATACACGTTTAATAGCATATAGTAGCGAAAGCGATTTACGCATAACTAGCATGTAACACGTAGAAATGTAAAGCATGTAAGCTATCGACAATGAAATATGCACAGATGTGACTGCGAGTTGTAGAATGTGCAACACACATCACCACTGTGATATGTGAAGAAAAGCCCTTAACAACCCCTGTCCACGACAGGTGCTGAGTCCAAACTATAGTACTATCGTTGCTAAGGTGTTAGGTAACAATCATTGTGTAAACATAACATACAAGCATTCATCGAATAACACGTATAACATGCGAGAGCAGTTGGCGTATAAAAAGTGTTTGCGTTGTGTGATCGATGTGATTTGATATAGGTAACGTATGTAACACCCAAAAGTGCGTAAAGCAAAAAGGGATCGAGTATACTCATAGTTCGTGTTTAATAAATAAACACAAGCTTGGATTGAAGGGAACGCTTGACAACTAGCTTGATAAGAGAACGATAGCATAAGCATTGAACAGCGTGTTAAACAGCGTGCCGGGGAGATGAATGACGAATGGTGATCCGATCAGATGACCGTCCGGACGGATGACCATTCGGTCGGAGGGTCATTCGATGGAATGAAAGTGTTTGTGAAATGTTTGAACTTTGAAGTTTTTGTTGTAGCATTTTGAAAAGTGTGAAAGGTTTCTAAATGTCAGGTCATCCGGTCACATGGTCATCTGGACGGATGACCGTTTGGTCGGATGGCCGTTCGTTTGAAACTGATAATCTTGAAGTTTTTTGTAAAATAGTTTAAGTGTTGAGATCACTAGTCACCTGGTCGAATAGTCGTTCGGGCGGATGGTGGTCCGATCGTACGGCTATCCGATTGAGTAACCTGTTCGCTTGAAAAACCTGTAAAATCAGTTAAGTCAAAAGTTTTGCGGTTTAACCGAGCCGGTATGATAATGTGTTAAACAATGGAAACCACACCAGGCTTAGCTCATCCGCTCTGACGGGAATCACCCCGTTCGATTCGAACCAACTGTTCTTGACGGAGTTTCATATTCAACCCGGAAATCAGTCGTCTCTTTGGTAGAATCCGTTCTCAGATCGGTTCTCCACTAGAGGAGGTGTAGAACACCCGAACGAGTCCAGATTCCATCAATGCTTGATAAAGTGAAGGATGTTTGAAGAAAAGTTTGAAACACTTGAAAAATGTTTAGATTTAGTTGAAATCAGTGTAAAAACGAGTAGAAATCCATCAGATCTGAACCGTTCTTGATGAGATGAGGTCACACTTCAATGTTCATAAGAACTCCATGATGACGTCACCCTAGAACAACCCAAATCAGATGATTTCACGGTGAAAAGTTGTGATTTGATGGAGAAGATGATGAGAAAGTGTGCAATGAGGAAGAAAGTACAAGATTTAGGGTGAAAACTTACAAGGATCGTGAGGAATCGAGAGAAAATAGGCTGAGAGTGCACGGGTCGGAGGGAGCTGTCACATCAATGAACAGTGATGTGAAAGGAGGGGTATTTATAGTGTGAGAGGTGAAAGGCGGTGGAGGTTTAAGTGGGTCGGACGGCCTTTCGATCGGATGGCCATCCGATCGGATGGTCATCCGGTCGGATGACCATTCGATCGAATGGTTGTTCGATCAGATGGCGCGTGCGAGTTAGTTTCCGACTTCCGTTTCGTGTGTTGAGCGTTGCGTTTTAGCGAGTTGCGAGCAAGCGATGCGATAGTATTAACCCATAGTTACACAAATAATATAACTAACACATAACATCTTAAAAGTACATAAGTTCGCGTGTAGCGTCTGCGTCGAGATTGTGTTGCGATGGAGTTGTGATTGCGTTTTCGAATAACATCCCAAAACATAAATAAACATGCACAAGTAACACATAATAGCACATACACATATAACCATACCAATAACAATAATTGCGATTGCGATGCGATAGCGATGTGATAGCGTTAAGTAGAATAGCCTTTAGTTACGTTTATCGCATTGTTACTTCACATATTAAATAAATGGTAAACTACAGTAGCGTTAACTAAAGTATCGAGTATCGAGGTGCGAGAGTACAGGCAATAATCAAGAAATGATAGATCTGACCGTTGACATTTCTTGGCTTTGACTTGTACTTTGACTTCAAAAGTCGGGTTGTTACACAACCTTTCCCGGATTTGCCCTTTGAATTGGAGCTCAAAATCCAAGGAATCAGTATCATCTTCATCCCTATCAAGCTGAAGGTGAAAAAGATCCTGGAGGTCAACTGGATTCAGACCAAGTGCATTCTCCCTTGATATCTTTTCAACACTACCATAAGACTTGATCAAAGTCAATTCATGGGTCTGTTTTTCAGACTTCCACTTTAGTATTTTTGGGTCTGATGGGTTTCTTGGGAGAAGTTTTATTTGAGAAGAGTTTGGCGATTGAGGCCTGCTTGCCAACTTCTGAAGTGTTTGAGCAACTTGAGCTTGTAATTGCAACGAAGCATCATCCAATCCATATAGTAACTGATTTCTGATAGACACTTTTCTGATTTCAGCTTCTCTCTTTTCATCTTCCTCATAAATCAATTGTTGTCTTTTTCTTTGGTTCAAGGCAGCGATGGATACATCTACTGATGAGAACAACTTTTTAGATGTAATGGTCTGCCGACGTCTAACAGTGGTTTCATCTTTGTATACTGGCTTTTTAGGAAGGGATGGATCTGTCTTTATTCGTTCTTCTAGCTTATTGTAAGCTCGATCAATATACTGCCTAGACCATTTTTCAATTTTTCTAGCAGTCCCATACTTAGCTACTACAAGTTCTGCCCTCATTCTCTTGTACTTCAACATTTCATCCACTTCAACCTTTTTGTATTGTTTCCAGTTGGGAGCAGTTTTTTGCATTTGAGGATCTTTATTTATCTTTTCAATTCTATTAACTTCCTCTTTAAGAGCTTCAAGGGGTCAATCTTTGAAATCAGACCTGTAGGCTTCGAAGGGCTTGGTATCCATGATACTATTCAAGAAATCATTCCTTAATGTCTTTTGTAGCTCAGCATTTGGTGACAGATTTGACATTTTCTGACTCGGGTCTCTAGCAAAATCTTCTAACTTCTTGACTTGACTAAGCCAATGTTGCATACGACCTGATAAGTTGGTGTCTCCTAGCCCTTTACTCTCTTATTTTGCCTGATATTCTGCTTGCTTGCCCTTTAGCTTCAGATATTCATCAATATTCTTTGGAGTTTCGAATCCATGAAGAGATGGGAAGGTTCTTTTGGATGGATCATCCTCTGTGTAAAATTGACTCATTTCATCTTGAACTACAAGCAGCTCCAGAGGGAAATTTACTACCAATGGGTTGATTTTTGTTGATGGGGTGGAATTAATGGCTTGGGTGAAGTTTGAATGAATGGAGTAGCTGATAACGGAATTGGTGTGGGTATATCTTTTTCTTCCTTCTCTTCTTCATGCACCATGAATTTTCTCTTTCTTGTGTAAACAGATTTTGGAGAAGGAGGAGTTTGGGAAGAAGAACGTGCTATGAGTGTAAGGGTTGATTATGATGGGAATTGAAATTGGGTAGAATCAGTGGATTGACTAACAACTGTTGAAACAACTAGTGTCTCAACCGCTGTTGTCTTAACATCTGTTGAAGCATTTGTTGCTTCAACAATTGTTTCAGTGGAGGTTGGTAGTGGTGATGAGGATTTTGTATTCTGCTTTTTGACAGGTGGTTTTTTCTGGTGAGAGTTTTGGTTTAGGTGTATCAAAATCTGGCTTCTTAGGTTCAGCAGTTGTTTTAAGTTTCGCAGCAGTGGTTGGTTTTTCTGGTGGTGATATTGGTTTAGGAAATATGACAATAGGAGATTTGTTATGTTTGTGTGATTTTCTTCTATTTGAGGTTCCAATGTTGAGCACTTCGTCTTCCTCTTTTGTATCCTTCCTCTTCTTCTTTCGTTCAATCTCCTTATCTGTTTGTTTATTAAGGGTATCATTAATTCCCTTTTTCTTACTAGTATCAGATTTTCCAGAAGATTTTGAAGAAGTTTGCTTGGCAGGCTTTAGATTTAGTTTTGGCTGATTCCTTGGTGTTGGTTTGCCAAAGTTTTTCATGGAATCCTTTTCCCTTTTTTCAGCATCATCTTCATTGTCTTTTTCAAACACAGGTGCAGGGGTAGTACCAGTTAACTTTGCAATGCATTCTTTTATGCCCTTGATGTCAGCATGTGTGTCTTTGTATCTTGCTTCAACCATAACTCTAATTAGCTTCATGTGGGAATTAAGTTGAATCTCAGCCAGTTCCCTTTGAGCTGTAAGAATGGGTTGTATTGAATTCCAAAGCTCTTGGCATAACTGCTGATGAGAAGGTCGACTTTTGAAAGCATCCACCAACTGCTTCAATTGATCTTTCATATCAGCAACAATTGTTTCCAAGTTGGATATCCTCTCTATCAAATCCTGGTATTTTAATCCATCACCTAACTTAATAGGATCATCTGAATTCCCACCAGAGGTGGTTGTATTTGCTTTTGAAAGAGGAAGTATCTCCAAATTTTCATTAGCAGATGCCCCTTGTTCTTGGTTATGGGGACTTCCCTCTGCATCAATGGTTACCTTAGTGATCTCACCAGTGGTTAACTTAAACTCACCAGTGGATACCTTGGTAGACACAACAGTGGTTGCCTTCAAGGGAGTCTGACTGATGAAACTACTGTCCAAATGTAAATTAGTGGATTTGACATTAGTGGTAGCTGCTCCACTTGAAATACCATCAAGAATTTGCTGAAATTCAAGAGGTGTAGCCTCCTCAACTGTTTCTGGGTTAGCTAATTGAATAGGTTCAGACACAGCTATTGTTGAAGTTAAACTCTCAGTAAAGTGTTCGTGGGAGTGACTGCTATGAGTCTGAATGTCAATAGCTTGAAGCAATGTTACAAACTTTGGTGGAATAGAAGATGAAGAGATTGCTATCGAAAGAGACATTGCCCCGGTAGAAGGGCTTTTAAGCATACTCTCATATGAGGGTATGACATCATATTGTGGTGTCCCTATGAATACACATGTTCCTTTTGTGAGGAATCATGAGGAGTTTGGTTTAAGGGTTGAGATCTTTCCACATGTTGTGAGGAAGTAGCAACAGTGGTTTGTAGTGACATCTGTGTTGTCACAGGGTTAACCTCTGGGATCTCATCTTCAAGAGGACCCGTTTTTGTGGTTTCGGTGGGCTTTTTGGATTTTGTTTTGGTCTTTTTGGGTTTTGTTGGTGGGGGTTTCATAGCAGTGGTTGTAGTGCTGTGATCACCAACAGCAGTGGGCTCAGCAATAGAGGTTTGAGGAGCAGTTGTGGACTCATCTAAAATTTCCTCATTCCCCTCTACTTCAGTTTTGGAAACATCTGACTCTTTAGCCATAAGGCGAGTAAAAGTTTCAGATGTTAGACTATTCATTTTAAAAGCTTTACCTTTTTCAAAAGCTTTTTGAGAAACATGTTTTTGCATGTAGTAGCTTAATAGTCTAGGAAACATAAGAAAAAGCAGCAGTTTTCCCCTTTTTAATGTTTTTTAAATTTGCAACTAAATCAGTAAACAGTGCCTGGGAGTAGTTAAAATCAGTATTTGTCAAAATTGCATACCCCAATGACTGAATTTTCAAAGGTATTTCATTAAAATAAGTAGTTTTATTTGAGAGACAGATTAAGAGAGTATGGAACAGGAATTTCATTGGTGGTGGAAAATTACCTTTAAACATAGTTGCCTTATTCAACTGTCCATCATATCCCCTCTCAATCAACTCTGTTTAAATCTCATTTTTCGGGAAAGATGTCTTACCTGCCAAGTCGTTTACCCCAAATGTTGTTGATATGGTAGTGGGGGTAATAGCAACCGATTCACCTCCGACTTTTGAAGTTATACTGAATGCCACATTGTTTTGTTCTTCAATATTCGCATTTGCCCATAAATCGTGGAGTGTCTCTTGGTAAATGGGTGTGTCGGCGGTAAGAATGGCCTTATATTTTGATGATGTAAGAACATAAATCATTGAATGATAGAGAGTATCGTTCTCGGTTCTCTCAAAAATAGCCAGGTAGTTATGCTGCTTTTTCATCATCAGAGCCATGATCGGAATTGAAACTTGCGAGAGGTTGACGAAGAAGTGTTGAAGAAGAACCTGGAAACCGTTTTGATGAATTTTAAATTCGAGACGAAAGTAAAACCTCAGTTTGGGGATGAAACAGGGTTTTATAAAGTGAAAAAGTGAATGCTGACATGTCAGAAGTTACAAAGATCTGATGGCTAACATCTGTACACGTCAGAAGCTCTGCTCTGATAATGGATGACAGTAGTTTGGAAACCACTGTTGGGCAACAACAGATATTAGGCAACAATGGTAAGTCAGCAGTCCTTAGATTAAACAGAACCTATTAGAACAGACAATACCCTTCAACAGTGTTTGGAAACCACTGTTGGGAAACAACAGATGTTAGGCAACAATGGTAAGTCAGCAGTCCTTAGATTAAACAGAACCTATGAGAACAGACAATACCCTTCAGCAGTCTGTTGAATTTTTAGTCAAAAACAGGTTTGGAAAACAATGGTAAATCAATAGTCGCTAGGATAAACAGAACTTATTAAAACAGACAATACCTTTCAGCAGTGGATGGATTTTTATCCAAACAGAAGTTGATACAAAACATCAACAAATACTATGAAAACACTGATAATTAGTTTTAAACTGATTTTATATATTAAGACTTATGATTATGATGCAATAATAACCTGAGAAAAGCATTGTCGGACAGCCTCTCTGCTTGCCACATCAGCTTTTCTTATGTCACCGCAATTTTTATCTTGGTGCATATGTCTGTCGACTTCGTCTTGTATCGAGTCTTGTAATAGGTTTGATAGATCAGGACACGTAGTACGAAAGAATAGGGAAACGGAGCTGAATCAGCAAGTTCATGCAAAGTGGATCCTCTATATATAGTAGTCTTGAGTCTTTCATTTGTAAGTGTTGTTTGATTCCGGTAGCGAAGCTCTGCCGAAGTGTCTCCAGCCATTGTAAAGTCTTCAAATCAATACAAGAGACAGTTAAGTGATTCTAGTGTGTATCCAGCTGAAATAACTTCGATACGTCTGGTTCCGCCTTTCGTATTGGACGAGATCTCTTCTGAACGACTCGTTTGGTCGTTACAACGATCCTACAAGTGGTATCAGAGCTCAGGAGGAAGAGTTCTTACCATTTCAGCTTGTTTTCATCCGAAAATCTCACTTCTACTCACTTTCTTCACATTTTCTCAAAATTAACTGAGTTTTTATGGTTAAAATGGACTGATTTTCACATATAACACACGGAATACTGTTTTAATCAATCCTTGAAAAAATCAGAACCTAATTCGACCTAAAACGTGATCAATTTTGACAAAAACTCATCAGATCGTTCGGAGATGTGTCAGTTCGTTTGAATTAGAACTCCAATTCGCACAGATTGAACAGGATTGAACCCAGTTCGTACGAGGTGAATAGGTCCATATCGTTTGAATAGGATCCATTTCGTGTGGAATTACAACCAGTTCACACGAAGTGAGTTTAATTTGTTTAAAAGTAAACCAGGTTGTACGAAGTCATGATCCAGATCGCATGAAATAGTTCACTTCGCACCAAATCTGTCCACTTCGCACGGTTTGAACCCAAGTTCGGACGACTTGAACCCCAGTTCGCATGGGGCGAGCTAACTTGAATCCAGATCGCGTGGAAATATTCCAGTTCACAAGAAACTTTTGATTCAGGTCGCTTGTAAGGTTGAATCGGGTCATTTGGAGATAAGTCTGACCAGGTCGCACGGTTTGAGAACTGATCAGGTCGAACGAATAGTTGAACCAGGTCATTTGTTTTTTTCAGTTCGCATCATCTCAGTTCGCATCAGGTTGTTTGAAGATTAACTAGTTCATTTGAAATTTGTGTCTTTGAGAGTCTTTGGAACCGAATCATGGAAAACGAATTTTACAACGCATTTGCAACTCCGATCACTATTGCTCAGAATGCGACCTTAGAAAATGAAATGGGAACCATGCAAAAACCGCCTAAGCTCATGAATATTGAGGAGTATAGTGGATGGGAGGAGCGTTTTGAAAATTGGGTTCAAGCAAATTACTTAGATGCATGGGAATGTGTTGAACAACAATTTATTAGACCGACTGATGATGACGGAGAATATGTTGCTATTAAAGATCTAAGTGATGATCAGAAAAAGAAATACAAAAGTGAAAAGATGATGATCAGTATATTGCAACAAGCCATTAAGGAAGAAATCTTGATTTTATTACAACACAATGGAAGTGCATACTCAATATGGAAAGCACTAAAAACGAAGTTTGTTGGAAGTCAATACATGATCAAGAACAAAAAAATCGCTTTTGAAGAAAGAATTTGATCTATTTCGTGGATTAAAAACTGAAAACACCAAGCAGATTATTGAAAGATATTGTAATTTGGTGGTTAACATGAAGAGATTGGACATCAAGAAAGATAAAGAAGAATGGATTGAAAAGTTGGCCGATGCTTTGCCACAAGATGTTTGGGGCACGTATCTTATGATGTTAAAGAATAGTGAAGAATTTGCAAATCTAACGTTGAGCCAGTTTATTGAAAAACTCGAAGTTCAAGAGATGGAACAACGAAAGATGGCGAGAATGAAGGACTTTAATGGTGAACAAGACATTGGTCTATATTACAAAGGAGGTACTAGTGATAGGACCAACATTGCACCAAAGATCGAAACTGTATTTAATGCAAAAAGTTCTTCTGGAAGATCATCTCGAGGATCGAACAACAATAATGAATTTTCTTCATATCCATCATTTGATCCAGAGTTTTCAGCAACCAGACGTGAAGGTCAAGTGCTAAACTGTAACATTGCATTACATCTTCAGAACGGTCAGAATTTCTCTGAAGAAGTAGCCAAAGGTCATATGTCTTTGTTGGTAACCGTGTTAGAGTCTTATGAGAGTTTAGTTGCAGGAAGGATCGGAAATCCAATGTTGACAAAAGAGGATTACGATTAGATTGATGCTGAGGAGATGGAACTTATGGATATTAAGTGGTGTTTAGCGAGCGTGTTGAGAAGAGCTGAGAAGTTTAAACAAATCACTGGAAGAGATGACTTTCGTGATGCTAATGTTTCTACTTTAGGTTTTGATAAATCTAAAGTTACTTGTTTTCGTTGCAGGGAAAAAGGGCATTTCAAGCGAGAATGTACAAATCGCGAAGCAAGTGAAGCTCCAAATCCATTCGGCAACAACGATTATTATCAAAAAGCGATTTATCATCAAGTTGATCAACAACTGCATCAACAACAATAGCCACAAACTGCAAATGCTAAGAAGGTGATCGAGGAGCTATCAAAGAGAGCTTGTTATGGCCTGATAGATCAAGATGATGAAAGGCTTCCAGAGGGCTTCAGTTGGGATAAGTGGGATCCTAACAGAACTTCAGGAAAAGTAGCATTTGTTGCTCAAATTTTCGAAGATACAACTGCTGAAGAAGAAATGGCGTATGCTTATTACGATTCTCAGCAATTCAGGCCGAAAAAGAAAGAAGAAGATTCAGTTTCAACAAAAAGGGTTTCAAGAAAAGCACCAATTTTTGAAGAGAGTGATGATGATGCCGAAGAAATTCGAAAACTTAAATATTATCAAAGAAAATTTTCAACAGATAGTGATGATGATGATTTGTTTTTTGCAGGTAAAACGGAAAAGATCAAAGGAAAACAAGCTGCAAAAAAGAAGAATCATAAAGTAGCAACTGTTAAAGAAAAAGATGATAGTGACGATGATAATTCGTATTATGCAGGTAAAATGAAAGAAAACAAAGAAATACAAGCTGCGAAAGATGACAGTGATGATGAAAATGTTCGAGTGATAAAGAAGCAGGTTAAAAAACAAGATGACAGTGATGATGAAGATGTTCGAGTGATAAAGAAGCAGGTTAAAGAAATTCCAGCTTTCAAGGTTGAAAAGGAAGCTGATGTAGAAAAGATACCTGAGAAATGTGAAAATTGTGATACCGTGAAAAGGCACAACAACAAATTGATTCATAACATGAACAGACTGAAAGAATCTTATGATGTTTTAAACAAAGCTATGAATCAATACAACAAGTCAAGCAGGGAACAAGCGTTAGCTATGAAGACACTCAATGGAGCGTTCAGGACAAAGCAGAAAATCATCAATAATTACATTAAGAAATGTGTTGTACTTGAACAAAAATTGGAAACCCAGATGATAGAAACTGAAAGGGTAAACAGGTTATTGAGAAGTTACTCATGTGCTTCTTATGTGATTGACAGGATTTATCCTACAGTAGAAGGCATGAAAGCGTTTGAAGAAGAGGATACTGAAGTAAAGGATACTGGTAAGAAACATAGTACTGATTATACCAAGTGTCCACCGCCGCTTGAAAATGGATATTCTCCACGAAATCCTAATTCAGAAAGAGTCAAAAAGGCAACCAATTTAAAGTGGGAATCTGAACCTTCAGATGGATTGCCAGATAATATTGACGTCACACTCACATCGTCTGACACTGATCATGAGTCTGAGTTAATTAAGAAAGTGGTCGATCAGGTGTTGGATAAAGATGAAACAGAGGAGTCAAAGTCAGAGTCAAAGTCTGAATCTGAGACTTCAAGTCCAACAGTCAAAAAGAGCAGAAGTGTTTACAATAAAGATTTTCTGATGTCAAAGAATAATTTGAATGACGAAACATTTAAAGTAGCATATACTTTGAATGATTCTGACAAATTATTTTCTGATGAGGAATTTCCTATAAGAGGTGTGAAAACAGAAATGATTAAAAAAGTTTTCAAATTTACAGAAATTAATATTTCTGAAATAAAAGATATAGATCTTACTGAAAAACCTAAAAAGTACACCTCAAGAGTTCAACAAAGGTTAAACAAGAAAAAAGGTTACACTTCTGGTTCGAGTTTTCAAAAGAAACCAAACCATAACAGTAATTTCAAAAAGAAAGGTCTAGGTTTTATTCACCCAGAAAATTATAAAAATGAGAAAATTTATAAACCAAAAACTGTTTTTGTTTCAGGAACATCATCTGAAGAAGAAAAAGAGCATTTATTCAGAAAACAGACAAACAAAGAATTCCTTCCTAAGAAGCAAGAGGGAATGAAGAAGGATGATGATCAGAAGAAGGAGACAAGAACTTGTTACGAATGCAGAAAAGTTGGTCACATTGCCTTGAACTGTCTAATGGCAACCAACATACAACAGGAAGTGTCTCTTAAACTCAAAGAAAAGATGGTTGATAATGAACCACCAACCAAACAATTTAAAATGTTTAAAAACTCAAAATTTGAGGTTGGTGAGTGTTCAAAAAGTTATTACAAAAGAAAGGTGAAACTTAACAACCAAAGGTGGGTTGTTAAGAAATCAGATGTTAGTTCTGGCGATGAATCTGATTCGTCAAAGTCAGAGGAGCCACTAGTTGAGCTAAAAGGAGAAAATTCAGTTCCGCCACTGGATGACGAAAATTTTCCACCATTGCGGGCTGAAAATTTAAAATCAAAAGTTGGAAAAATTGAGATTTCAAATCAATTTTTTTCTGAAAAGAAAGAATTTGATGTTGAAAAAGTCTTTAACCCCAAAGTTCTAAATATTTTTGGAAAAATGGTTGACGGTAAGGTCAAAGGTGTCACGGCCCCTGATGTGCACAAAATGCAACATATAAATTACATCAATTGTGGCATAAAACTAACCCTTTTTTAGTACTAATGTTGGAAAAAGTGTGCTTTTGTCTTCCTTTTGTATTTTCAGGATTAAATGAGCTCAAATGAACAAAAGAAGCAAAAAGACAGTTAAATCTAACATAAATACAAGAAAAGGAACAAAACGTGGCATGCCCGACCTCCCGACAGCATCTTCCCAAGCAAAACAAGAAGACAGAAGCCTGAACACGCCCCGTGCTCAGCGAGCACGGGGGCGTGCCCAAGTGTCAGCAGAAAAGACAAAGTGGTAGAAGCTTCCATCGCCCACCACGGGGCCGTGCCCGCTGAACACGCCCCGTGCCCAATCATTGGAACTGGCAATCCTGTTTTAAGTCAGACAGTAAGCTGAACACGGGGCCGTGCCCACTCAACACAACCCCGTGCCCAAGATTCAGTTACTGAAAACAGAACCGTAAGATCCTGACGGTTGGTAATTTCTGACACAAACATGAGTGATAATGATATTTTTTATTTTCGGCACTCTTATGGTACGTGGTGCCAATTATGTGGTGGCGGTCATAAAGAATTAGAATGTTATTTTTTAAACTATAAGCCCCAATATATAGACCCATCATTTTCATGTAGAGGGGCGAAAGTAAAAATAATCCTTATCTCTCCCTCGAAATGCTCCTCGACGAACTATTTCAACTAGAAGATCTAGTTCTTAATTGGTTTAAAGAACTTAAGATGGATTTCCTTAATTCATCTCAAGACGATGACCAAGAAGAAGTGTTGGGGTCGCATTCAAATAAAAACAACCTTGTTGCTCCCGATAATACCTTCCACTCTAGCGAGGACTTGGACGATAGTCGTCCCTGTGCCGATTGTGCCATGAAGGACTCCCCATCGACTTCGTTCGATGCATACATAGACCTGAGCGATTCGGCATACGCCTTCTTTAATGAGAGCCCGGAAAAGGGTTGGACTTGTCCACCTACATTTAGCATAGGAATCACCCTCACCGACAACCTCTTGCGTTCTCGTCTTAGTCTAGAGCAATTAAGGTATCTTAGGCACTTTGGGGTTGTTCCATCCAGTAAGGAACCACCCGATCCGGATAAGTTCCTTGAAAATAGACAAACTTCATAATCAGCCTTTCGACACGGGGCCGTGCCCAGCCAACACGCCGCTGTCTCCACCAAAAGATTCCCTTCTAACTTCACGTCAGAATACGGACAAAGTGTGTCAGGATCTTGCCTGCACACGGGGCCGTGTCTATCCGACATCCGACACGGGGCCATGTCCAGCACGTTGTCGTTTTCTATAAATGCAGCCAAGAATCCTGCACATTTGGACCATCCAGGGACAGAGATTTGAAGGGATCTTCTCTCCTACCATCCTAGGTATGTTCTAAAAGAAGGTTCCAACAACCATCTTGTCCTTTCCTCTTTTATCCATTTCCTTCTTCTTCATCTTTCTCCAAAACCTCCATTAAAGCTTGAGATTTCAAGCTTTATTGTAAGGATTGTTGAGTTTTGTTCAAAGAATCTTGTTAAAAATAAGTTGTATAACGTTGTTTTAAGTTATTATTGTTGAAAGAGGCTTCAAAAATTAGAAAAATAACTTGAAACTTCAAGATTCCTTGTTCCAAAATTCTGCAGAAAGGTGAACACGGGGTTGTGCTCATTGAGCAGGGGGCCGTGTCCAATGTACTGTTTCATTAAAATAAGCTATTTCTAGTTTGTTTTCGTAGAATGTCAAGTCAAAACAGTGGAACATCTTCTGCACATTCAAGAAACAGTCGAAGAGAGAGAAGATCTTCAATTGAAGCTACTCTCGTACGCTACGTCATGGCTTTACGAGAAGCTCTTGATGAAATGACTTCGGTAGAGGAGGTCCTAATAGACCGTATAAACTGTCTAACGGTGGGGCTGGAAAACAATTTTCAAGAAGTTAACCTCTTGTACCAGAGGTTAAACATTCTTGTAACACCTCCCATGGAACCGATCCTCCCTCAAGAGGATTGGAACCTAGCACTTGGGGTCAACAATCCTACCGGATGGGATGATATTCCAGCGGAGCCTCCACTTGAAGATCCACAAGAAGTCCTGGTGGAAGTAGTACCTCCTCAAACCGACGCCAACGAGCCCGCCTTTCTCCTCCCAAGGGAGATAGAGGAGTGGCTCGCCGACGTGTGAGGAACCTATGCCCGGAGGAAGGAGTTCTTTGAAGCCGCATCTAACCGAGAAAATTATCTTTTCGGAAGTTTTGCTAATTAAAATAACTTGTAGGCTAGAACTCCTTGATTTAAGTTCCTTGTGCTTACTTATCTAACTTACTAGCTTTTTAGGATAATGTAATTCTCTCTATGACTTTAATGAAATGATGGTTTTAGTGTTTGAATGATGTTGTGATGAATAAAACACACTCGGGATGGTGAAGGATAACAAGGGAAACGAGAAACATAACCCCATGCACGAAAACAGGGCCATCCGACAAAACTTTCTTCATTATAGTAAGTTCAGCACGGGCCGTGTCCGCCCGACATGGCCCCGTGCTGCACAATCTGCAGAAAACACCCAGTTCAGGTAACTGGACACGGGCCGTGTTCACTGAAAACGCCCCCGTGTCCAAGCTTCTGTTTCTCTTTACAAAATTTTGTCACTAGAACCTGAACACGGGGTCGTGCCCGGTCACCACGGGGCCGTGTCCAGAGTGCCAGTAACATAAAATTTTGCTTTTAACACCCTTTTACACATTCAATCAACCTAAAAACTTATTTTTGGGACACATTGAGGACAATGTGTAATTTAAGTGTGGGGGGATGCTAAAACTTTGAATCTTGCAAGTCCTAATCAACAAGCCTTACACAAAACTCTATTGGAACCGCTAATCACTCCAAATTTTTTCAACAATTATCATTTTTTTTTACTTGTCTAAGTTTAAGTTGGGAATTTCAAGTTCAAAAAAAGGTTATATTTTTACAAATTTACAACCGATAGCGTCGTGATAAAAAAAGAACCTACATAAGAAAATTATGAAACGGCATGACAAGCTTAGTTAAAATTTGATTATATATACTTCATCACATAAAAAACCCATTCCCACAAAAGTGAGTTTTGAGCCTTTATTGAGCATACAAATACATATCTTTACACTAAATGGTCATTTTTTGTTTCTTGTGTGAATAGCCGCTTGGTTCTTACGACTCTAGAACTTGCCACGACAATGCATTCCCGGTCCTTACCAACTTAAACCCAAGTAAATAAATGATGGAGGCATTAGGACTAACCCTTTTTCTTTCTACACCATTATTTTTCATTTTTTTTACCACCTAACCAAAATCCCCCTAGTTAACCCCTTTGAGCCTAAACCTTTTCATTTCTTAACCCAAAACAATCACCCTTTTTACCCACCTAAACCTTTTTATTTTAACCCTTTCTTTTAGTAACAAAGTTCGGTTTTTCTTATGACTTCTAAAAAAAATTATTTGATGAAACCAAATAGACAAACAAGTTCACCAAAAATAACTTTGTTTGAAAGAAATGGTTCATCAAAATAAAAATAAAATTGTGAAAAGTAAAAAGTCTTTAAAAGAACCGATGCTTTTTACGCTTTTCGCCCTTTTACTAACCACTAACCCAACCCCCCACCTTTAGCCCAAGCCTAACCCTTCACCCAAAAAGTCCTCTTGATATTTACAAAGGTATATAGTTAAAAAGAAGGAGGATAAATTGCTTGGCAAGCTTATGGTAGGAGTAAGTTCCATACCATTCTCGAGTGATTCACTAAAAATACACATTCGGCCGAGTGTTGAGTGATCCCCCGTGAGGTATGTGAACTTGTATATAAATGGAATTTTAAAAAGGCATGTTATGCCCTAATAAGTAATTTATCTTATGAAAGTTTTTAATAAATCATGAAGAATAGGATTGTAAATAAATAAAAATAAAACTTGATAAAGAATCTTGGAAATCCCGACACTCTATGACAAGCCCAAAAACCTTCTCTTCTACCCATTCTATTTGGGAGTGAAAAAGCCACATTATAAAGAGTTTTGCTTGAGGACAAACAAAGATTCAAGTGTGGGGGTATTTGATGCGCACAAAATGCAACATATAAATTACATCAATTGTGGCATAAAACTAACCCTTTTTTTAGTACTAATGTTGGAAAAAGTGTGCTTTTGTCTTCCTTTTGTATTTTCAGGATTAAATGAGCTCAAATGAACAAAAGAAGCAAAAAGACAGCTAAATCAAACATAAATACAAGAAAAGGAACAAAACATGGCATGCCCAAATTCCCGACAGCATCTTCCCAAGCAAAACAAGAAGACAGAAGCCTGAACACGCCCCGTGCTCAGCGACCAGGGGGCGTGCCCAAGTGTCAGCAGAAAAGACAAAGTGGTAGAAGCTTCCATCGCCCACCACGGGGCCGTGCTCAGCGGGCACGGGGCCGTGGTCAACTATAAAATTCGCGGAATCAAGGCAAATCTTGATAGTACAGATATGCTTTTGCACACGGGGTCGTGCTCAGCGGACACGGGGGCGTGCTCAACTAATGCAGACAAACTGCATTTAATGAAGAAAGAGAGGAGGATGGACACGGGGCCGTGTCCAGCGGACACGGGGCCGTGCCCGAGCTTCTGTTCAGCCTATAAATAGGAGTACTTGGAGCTCTTGCAACTCATCCCTTGGCACACCACTTCTCTCACACTTCACCCACCACCCACCACCATCACAACACCATCATCCACCACCATCATCCATTGTCCATCATAGAGTGTGTGAGTCATCTCGGGATCCAAGATTGATCGTAAGAGTTCTTGACAATCAAAGGCCATGTTTGCCTAAGTCTCTTACATCACTTGGTGAAGAGAAGTGTTTAGTGTAATACTTTTTATTTTTAATCTTTTGCACTTTTTAATTGGTTTTGTATTAATGACTTTAATTACTAGTTTCTTATGTTAAAGGTGGTTCTTCCTTATCGTTTGTTCGTGGTGTCTTGGCATTATTTTACTGTCTATATAAAATAAAAGATTTTCACCATTCATATCTCCATGGTCTATATGGAGGTATGTTGGCTACCTGGTCAGGGGTTAAGGGAACGGTTTCGTAGGACTCTTGCCATTGTTCAGTGTATAGATCCTGCAAAGGACCTGGGTCAAATTTAGTAGGACCTCCTTCAATACCCAACGGTATTGGATGGCGGGGGTCCAAACATTTTGATCCCCTCATAAGTTAAACTACTATTAAAACTTTAACCCGGCTACATAGGACTGTATCCTTGCTGACTCAGACTACTTAGCCGAGGGTAACGTCGCCTTCAAAAGAGGGGCCTACCACATTGTGCATTAATAACTTAATTAATTATCTTTCAATAATCCGACCCTTTAGGATTGTATCTTTGCTGACTCAAACTGTTGGGTTGAGGGTAACGTCGCCTTCAAAAGAGGGGCCTACTACAATAACTAAGATAATCTCTTAAACAAGTGCAAAAGTGCGAAAATAATCAAAGGTTACACTACACACGAGTCGGATCCAAGTGATTCATCTTGTCTATCTATTTTTATTTCTATTTTATTTTCAGCATTTTAGTTAGTTTTATTTTTCTAGTTTAAAAACCTTTTTTCTAACATTTTGATTTGATTAGACGTTGAGGATAAACCGGTACTAAAAGCTCTTGTATCCTTGGACGACCTCGGTATCTTACCAACACTATACTATGTCCACGATGGGTGCACTTGCCCATATGTGTGTTTAGTGTTAGTGAATATCGTGTTTATAAATTTAAAACTTGGCTAAAAAGTGTAAAAAGGGCTTAAAATATACACCTAAATTATATACACATTGACACGCATCAGCCCCCGACCCGGTTTGACTTGTTTCAGGAGCCGCGGGACAGAAACCCCGTGGTGTTTATTAAATTTGGCAGCGGAATTTTTAACAGGATCGTTAAACCTTGAAAATGCCTGATTATTTTATTTCACAATTCAGGATAAACCCCGTAATTTACAATAAGGGAAATTTCACCAAGAAACCCCTGTTTTACTAAAACATGTTTCTTTATTTTACTGAGCCACTACTTCAAGCTTGTTAGTGCCCCGTAGCACTTTTTCCTTGATTCACAGCAGATCACCTGAAACATGTTTTAAAATATTTTGTTAGCGGGGAAATACTAGTGAATCATTCATTAGCACAAACGACACATTGTTATAATATACAGTATTAAGGGCGATTACATTCTTTATATATATATATATCAATTACCCAACGGTATTTGTCACTCGACTCGTTTATGTGACTATGGTCATATCACCCATTGGTTAACCATTTGTCCAATGGTGACGGTCATCAAGTAATGCAAACAAAACCCCACATACCGGCTGTAATTGAAGACTACAAAAACTTAATCCCTGTAATTATAACTTTAAAACCGAATGTAACATCCCTATTTTTTTATCATGTAAATTATAAGTATGGTTAAATTTATTAACCACTAGTAACTAATAACTAGTTTATTTTTAATATAAATATTCAACCCAAATAGTTTTAAACACTATTTTATAAAGTTGGTTGAAATATTATATTAATTAATTGGCCTGTATATGGGTGACCTTTCTAATAAAATAAAAGTCTATAAAAAAAACTTATATTATTAGACAGGTAACTTATGGGTAGGTTGACCGTAAGAAATATGAAGTTCCTAGATGGGTCTAGGAACCGTATAATAATTAAATTATAAAAATAAATTGTATTTTGAACCTATTCTATTTTTAATGAAACTTAGACCCAAATGTAGACAAACATATACTCGTTCTAATACATATTTATTATTTTCTAGAACGCCATACGTTAAAAGTTATAAGCGCCAAATAAATGAAGCAGTAGAATTAATTACAATATAATAAAATAAAAATATTTACAAATGTTTTTAATAAATACGCATACATCATAAAGGAAAAAATATATATATATATATAATAAATAAAATAATTAAATAATTAATCCAACTCCAAATGTTGTACACGTATGTATGCTTTTATAGGAGGCTTTCACATTTTCAATTAAAAAGAAATAAAACTCTACAAATGGAATGTTTACATAACAGGTGTCCATCTAAATTTAAAAGGAAATACGTGTCTCATTTTAGTCATAAGTCATCTCAATATTAGCGTAGCCAACAAGAAAAATTGCAACTATAAATAGCATGAAACCCATGCAGTTACAATTGCTCAGAACCTTTTCCTGACCTTTCTTTATTTTCACCCGATCTCACTTTCTCTATATATATGTTCTTAATTTTTATTTATTTGCCCCATAATAATAATAAAGCCCTGCCTCGTTTTAAGTATTGTAACTCTCGATCACCGCTACCCTTTCCGATTGATCTGAGTCCCATAACGCATGTCAAGGCTCTGCCCGACTAAGTTCGTTTGGATTCTATCTCGGAACTTCGGGACAAGGTTAAATTAGGGGTACTATACTTAACACGAGTGCATTATAGCTTAAAAGTTATACCCAAAATTTATACCAGGAATCCTTCTAGTTGAACCCTAAAGTTACACAGTGGGTCCATTCCTTTTTCCCACCATTTTATTCTCTTTTTGTGAGTTACCCAAAACTATTATTTATTATTGGGGAAAGTGAATACGGTGCTGTTAGACGTATAACCTTACGCGCCAAACCCATCAAAACTACGTAGTTTTGATTAAAATCTTTATAAAGTTAAAATAAATCTTTTATTTTTCAAATCCCTAAATAACAAACCAAAAAGAACGTGGTTCTGGTTTCTGGTTCATCCCCAAATCCAAATTCCCAGTCGGCCATGGATATCGATCTCGAAGAACAAAGCTTTTCGCTCGACGATTCAGGAAGAAAGGTACCATCAATCTCTCCACCTACCTCTGAACCTATCACGCTGGAGATTAATCCGTCAGGTATTTGCTGATAGATCAAGTATTCAATTAATTAATCTCCCTTTTTCGGCTCTTATCTGTGTTATTCATGTACTGTATGTTGACCTTTTAGGTTCTTGCTAAAGTCTTTTTTTGGGTTGAATCCTTGTTTGGCTGGTAAAAAAAAATTAATCTCCCTGTTTTTTATTAAAAAGTTCCTTAGAATGGCTTTAGTACTGGTGATGATTTGCTAATCGATTATGTATTCTGCAATAAATCTCCATGTTTTGACTAAAATTACCTTAAATATCATGATCAGACATGTTTTTTAGAATGTTTTTTTTCCCAGGTTGTTCATCAATTTATCGGTTTCGACATTTTTGTACTTTTGTTGATGGAGAACATTCAGAAGCTAAGCTAATGGATTCAAGAGTTCAACCAGAGAAGGAAGCTTTAGAATCGAATTTGATTGATGATATTGATGCAAATGGGTATTTAGTCGTACATAGTGATTCCGATGTTGAAGTAGAGGATATAAAAGACTTCGACATGGATTTTGAGTTTGAGAAAGAAGTAAATGATGATGTGATCGGGCAGGTTTTTGATACTCTTGGTGACGCATATGATTTCTACAATCGCTATGCATTTGTACATGGGTTTGGAATACGTATTCGTTCGACTTTTAAGGATAAGACAACAAATGAACCTTATAGAAGGAAATATGTATGCAACAAAGAGGGGTTTAAAGATTTAAAGCGTGATAGTTCTAAAGGAGATGTCAAACGTCGTAGGGATTTAAGGACCGGATGTGAAGCATTTCTTAGGATTTCAAAAGGTAAAGATGGAAAATGGCTAGTAGATAAATTTAATGATTCACACAATCATGAACTAACTGTTACTCCGACCAAAGTTATGAAAAACCGGTCTCATGGGAAGTTTCACCGCGCAGAAGCTTGCAAATCTCTAATGTCGGAACTTAGTCAATCCAGGTTGAAACCTAGTCAAATCAGGAAGGTCGTAAACACCATGAAAAGTCCATGTGAAAATGATGTCACCAAGAAAGTGGGTCATTACATCAGCAGTTGTCCAAAAAAGAAGGTAAGATCTACATATTTATAAATAATTAATTGATGTTAATATAATACTTATATTAATTTTTTTCAGATGGAAGAGTCGTTACTAGAAAGAGAAGGATGAAATGTGAATCGGCTTGAAGAATCAGCAAGTTTGCAAATTTGTTATGGTGGCACTTGTTTCAGTCTTGTAGAAAGTAAACTTATTTTTGTAGTTTTACAATTTCTTTATTACAATAGTTTTGATATTATTGGGTCAAAATATGGTGAATTAAATGAAACGGGTCAAAATATGGTGAATTAAATGAAATGGGTCAATATATAGTGAATTAATATGAAACGGGTTAAAATATAGTGAACTAAAACAAAACGGGTCAAAATATGGTGAACTAAAACGAAATGGGTCAAAATATGGTGAACTAAAACGAAACGGGTCAAAATATGGTGAATTAAATGAAACGGGTGAATATATAGTGAATTAATAAGAAACGGGTCAAAATATAGTGAATGAAACGAAACGGGTCAAAATATAGTGAATGAAACGAAACGGGTCAAAATATAGTGAATTAAATGAAACGGGTCAAAATATAGTGAATTAAATGAAACGGGTCAAAATATAGTGAATTAAATGAAACGGGTCAAAATATGGTGAATTAAAATGAAACGCGTCAAAATATAGTTAAGTAACATGAAATGGGTCAAAATATGATTTTAACATGTTTGATGTACAGATGTTTATGTCTAGAGATGATAATAATGTCAAAATTGAGTTGATGAATGTTACTGAAGCAACAAAATATGAATAGGAATAAAAACTTTGTTTCATGACATCACTAATGCTGTAACTGATTAAAAAGGCATGTAACATGATTATACATTATTGATTTGAACTTAAAAAGTTCTATAAATAAAGTGTAATCAATTAAATTGAGAACCTACTGGACAAGTCAATTTGAGCATAAACAAATGACAATTAACATTAAAATTAGGAATGTGACATGTTTTATGTTCGTTTGTTAACAATATAAACAAACGGTTCACAAGCGTAAATGAACAAACGTAACTAATTACCAAACGTATACAATCTTCTTTAAACTACAAAGTACAAGCTACATTTGTTAACAACTTTTTACTCCTAAATACCACCTAATCAACTTGCACTTGAGCTCACGCCACGTTTGACCCATCCTCTCTGTTTACGCCTCATTCGTCTGAACCCGAAGCTGCTGAAGATTAAACTTTAATGATGCAATTCCAGCTGGGAGATAATCTTCCAATAGTTGTTCAACAGATTATTGCCACTGCAACTTCAAATTAATGCAACTGCAAAAGAAAGATATTTACACTATTTTAGTGCTACAAAGTCAACATGGTCATCTTAAATTATTGCCACTGCAACTTCAAATTAATGCTATTATTACAAGTATGTCAAAAAGTAAACACCATCATGTTAACAGCAAATGTGTCAATGCAGCTCCTTGACCCTCCATTCAAGCCATATGTTCATTGTCAAGATATCGTTACGCTATTATAAGGTTCACAGTATGCTTAACAGGTATATTCAGTTCAACTTTATTTCAAAAACATGAGTAGATGAAGTGAAACAAAATTCCAGCATGTTTGACTACAAACAAGAATTTCAAAGTGTTTGACTATTACGGTCAAACATGAGTTCTTACCGAATAGAAGAAACACATAGGTGGTTGTGGTTTGACCTCAAGTCAAACATCCCGCTCTTATCCTAAAAACCGAAACTCGTGTAGTTACGCGTTAACATATCAGATTTCGTTCAAGAACCATTGCAGCTTAAAAGCCAACAAAAATCAGAGTCCATCCTCAGCCTCACAACTATCTTTACATCCTATAACTAAACCTAATAAAATCAACATTGAAAAAACCCCTAAAGTAACATTTCTTGAACAAGCTATGATCACTGATCTATCTAATTTCAGTCATACAGCTCTTAATTAAACCCTAAGTAAACAAAATCAGTAGCAAAAGTAAACCCTAGCAATCAAATTAACCAACATATGATGAAAATCGGAGCAAGATATCAACAAACCCTAACAATTAATTACCTTAGCGATTCGTTTACTGCTTCGATACCTCATCATCTGACGGAAACCAGCCATAACCGATTAAAGTAGATCAAAGCTTAAAATGGTGTGTTGTTGTTTTTTGTTTCTCTCTCTAAAAGTCGCAATCGGCTTCGTTGTTGAGTTGAGTTGGATTGGTTTATACAACAGTTAATGGGGTCGGTGTAGCCAATTTCTTCAGTTGCAGAATATCTTCTTGATGGATGAATTTGAGAGAGAGAAACAGATAAAAGTTAACGTTCACTTTAATAATATTTTAACTTTTTAAAGATTTTAATCAAAACTACGTAGTTTTGATGGGTTTGGCGCGTAAGGTTATACGTCTAACAGCACCGTATTCACTTTCCCCTTTATTATTTATTATTTCTATTTTGTAAACAAACTTACATCAAAAGTCATGCCTATTATTTTATTTACCCAATAGGGAACCATAGTTGAAACACCCAAATGATCCTGCACAACTCCTAAAATTTTCGTAGCAATCGGAATCAGGATCAGGGCCCCTAAAACCCAGGGGGGTAAACCCTAGTGGACGATTATCTTCAAATCTCGTTGTCAAATTCGAATTTAAAGAAATCATCAACTCAGCAGGCCTAGTCCCACACGTGGCCAGCCTATAACCCTTTCGTGTCCCTTACGGACCGTAAGGTATAAGGCTTACGGTCCGTAAGCCAGATCAAATTCGTGTATAAATAGAGGGCAGTGGCACTTGATTTCTGGTTTTATTACGACGATCAAATTCAATTGGTACATCGAGATATAGCCAAAACAGTCTCCAAAATCACTAATTAGTAGAGGGGGTGCTGCTACGATATAGGGTATTAACTCGATCGTTATTACGATTCATTTTCCGACCAATCAATATATCCAATGGATGTTTAAGTGCCGCCCACATTAGGGTTATACTTTGTCGTTCGTCGTTAATTCGATGGATGTTTAAGTATCGCACTTTGTCGTTCGTTGTGAGAATTTGATCTCGTGAGTTATCGTAATTGTTGTATTAAGTTACCTACCTAGTTCGTATGCACTAGGTTACAAGGCTAAATCAATAGGCTAAACTCTGCCTGTATAAATCTGCAATATATCAAGGCTTATCTGTAGACTAAACTTTGGCCGTATGAATCTGCATGATTATAATGTGAGTCATTCTCTTTTTATCAAATGTTTTACAATACTCCAAATCATTTTTCAAAGTTATAATTACAGTGATTAAGTTTATGTAATCACCAAATTACAGCCGGTATGTGGGGTATTGTGCACAATATTATTATTATTGTTTCCTTCACATTAGGTGGGCGAGCCTAAGGTGACATACGTCACTCATTGGGACAGCCAATGGTGATATGACCACAGTCACAGAGCTGGTCTGTGACAAATACCTATTCTTGAAAGTTGGTTGATAATAAACGTATGTAAAAACTCTTGATACTGTAAATTATAACAAATGTGTCGTTTTCAGTAAAATGAATGAACTCACTCAGTATTTCCCGCTGACAAAACCTTTTTAAAACGCGTTTCAGGTAATTATAGTAGATTGGAGTAAGGATTGGATCCGGCACTAAAAGACTTCAAGAAGTGGCTTATTTTATTAATTAAATCAAATTTAGAAATATTGTTTTTATTAAAAGCTACCTTTGTAAAACATGAAATTTATTCCATCTATTTAAATAAAATCCGGTGTTTCTAAACTCTGATATTTTTCCTAACTCACGGTCCTGATGAAATTTCCGCTGCAATGTTTTTCAAAATAATCACCGGTACCACTGGACTGCTCGCGACTTCCGATTCCGGCCAGGATGGGATCGGGGGTCGTGACAGTAAAGGTGGTATCAGAGCTAAGCCACTGTTTTAAGCTTATAAGTGTTGTGATAATAATACTTACGCTTAAATAAAAGAGTTAGGAGATTACTATTAAATGGTAGCACAGCTGATAACAGTTAGACTTGAACATAAGAAAAGATGCCTTAGTATAAGCTAAGCCACTGGTTTACGCAATTAGGTGTTATAATAATACCTAAGTGAAACGGAGAATTAGAAACTTAATGTTATCTGATAGCACTTCGGATGATATTTAGACTTGAACTTAAGAATTTTGCCTTAAAATAAACTTTAAGGTAAATTACTTATATAAGTATAATATAATGGATACTGGTATGTCATAAGAATGACGGTTAGCAGGCAATAGCACTTAATTGCTATTTATTCTTGCTTATTGATATTATTTGGTCTAGAATAAAATATGTTATGGGAATACAAATTTCCTTAATTCTGGATAAAAGCCCTAATAAAAGATGCACTTTTAAGATTTTGAAAAGATACTTTATGGGAAATAGAAAATTTTCTCCGGCAAAACTGGGTATAGAGTAGCAGACTCTCCAGCTTGTCCGGATATACAGAGGTTACCTCTCCGGCACGAACCGGGTAAGATGGGGTATATAAAATGTCAAACAAGTGACAAGATTTCCCTAAATAAGTATCATGGCCTGATATCAGACTTGTTTTTGAAAATAAGAATCTGTTAAATACATTAACCTTATAAAGGGTATGTATATTACAGCATGTGAAATATATGATTATATAGATATGTATATCTATAAGAAATTTCAAAAGCCATAACAATTGATAATTAAGGATAAAGCACAAGTATATGTGTCAATAATAAATCTAGATTCCTTTATCAAGAATCTCTTACCTATATCGATATCAAACATTATTTTGTTTGATCATCTACCTCGTAACGCGAGCAACAATAATAAATGGAAACCCATTAAGTTGGGACACCATCAAAAATATAAGAATTACCAATACATTACCATAAATTATTAACGCCATAAATTATGAACGCAAGTAAGAAGCATGTCAAGTTGTGCTAATGCACAAGAAAACACATGAAACTTAAAATTATATGTCCACAGACGTCAAAGTTTATCACACACAACTTCCAAGGCAAGACCTTTGAAAAATATAAATTAGGCACGACGACGCCAATATTAATTCCGTCGGTAAAAGTACTACTAATCAAAAAGCGGTACTTTATCTTACAAACGATCAAAATCTCGCTGAGGTACAATATTTCACAAACATCAGTGCATAGTCTAACCTGAGTCATAATTATTAGCACTACAAAAGAAGTCATATAGTTTTGCAAATTCCCTATTTCATTTCATTTCATTCGACATTCCTTGGTACTGTCACTTAACAACGGTTATCACACGAGATTTCAGATAAAGTTCTTATATTTCTTTCGTTGCAATTCTGACTTCTGCCTATAAATAAGTTGACTTTCGTGTTTCTACTTCTTTTAATGATCATCATACCATAAAGATTTCTTTCATAGTAGCAAATATTGATTCATTTCATTTCTTGATAAATCCACACGCTACATGACGAGGTGTGACCCGCATCGGTCAACCCGACCCGGTTACAACCTATTATATTAATATAAATACAAACGTTTATTCTAGAACCTTCCATATCTGCATGGAAGGTGCACAACTAAATCTCCAACTTTTCGGGAAGATCGTGTAAATCTCTAACTTATCGGAATACATCCTGGGTTAAAGGAAACCCTAATGGAAAACCTATAAATAGAGGTAAACGTATAAGGTATCTTCATCTTGTTCTCATACATCTTCTTCTCCAAAACTTCCTTCATAAACCAATACTTATTCTCACGCCGGAGGGTGGTTACAGGAATAACCCCATTCCTGTAACGAGTCCTAACGGTGTCTTCTGTTTTGCAGCCAAGCGTTCGGGTCACTAATCATTGAAGCCGTAGGTGCTGCTTAGGTCAGTGTTTCTTCATTGGCGCCATCCGTGGGACCTATTTAGCGACAAGAACCTCATGGCAAGTGATCAGAACACGGCTGGTCAAACGTTGGCAGATAATAATTTGGCGTTAGGGGCGGAAACTAGTACCGTTCCACAGTCTTCCCCAGCCGTCACGAGGTCGTTAGATCCAGAGTTCGAGGCAGAAGGACCACCTCCAGGTTTTGACAATATCACCACCGTCTCTTCCCAGACCGTGGTTACAAGCCCTTTCCTCTATATGCCCTCACAAATACCACCAAGGAGGTTGGGGGGGACTAGCAGTAACACATTCACCCCGGTGACAACTGTTTTTTCACAGGCTTCACGCCTCTACTCCACTCCTGTTATTACCTCGGCGAGCCCCAGTACCATAGTGTCAGAAACCAGTACGCCTCAATACTACCAGTCGTTGGTTTCTAACCCAATGTCGCCGCTATACTCAGCAGCGCTCACGGCGGCGTTATCTACACCACCTCATCAGCCGGTCATCATGCCAGCTGGAGTAATGAATGCCCCTGTCACACCAGGAAATCAGATGTATTTCCTGGGGTATTGCTATGCACCCCCTTACGGATATTTACCCTCATACGGGGGTTCAGCGTACCTGTTTCAGGGAACAGCGCAAGGAAGCTCTCAATCGCCGTACGCGGCTTACATGCCGCCATGGTGGAATTTTCCAACTCCACAACCAATGTATACCCAAGCGCCAACTGAGCCTGTGCACGACAGAGAAAATGCGGTCAGACCCCGGGTAACCCCTTTGGAAAACTCCAACCTAATGGCAGGACCTGCCCCGGGTACGAACGTTCCACCCGCACAACCCGTAAATGTGGAAGAAGACGAACTAACCAAACCATACAAGCCGGTAGATGCGACGTTCCGGTCCAAATTCACTCGTAGGATCGCCGAAGCTCCAATTAAGGAAAAACCTAAAATGCCCCAAACGGTCGGTAAGTACGATGGCCTCACCGATCCTGACGACCATCTCAATTTATTTAAGAGCGCCGGTGAAGTGGCCTGCTGGCCCATGCCCCTATGGTGTAAAATGTTCGTACAAACTCTAATAGGAGCGGCACGAGTATGGTGGGACAGCCTGCCCACAGGCGAGATAGACAGCTTTGAAGATTTGGAATCAAAGTTTATCCTACAGTTTAGTCAGCAGCGCCGACATACGAAAGATAGGAACGAACTCCTTCATATTCGTCGTCGAGACAATGAGACGGTAGAAAACTTTATCATCAGATTCAACAAAGAAAGCCTGGCGATACCAGGCGTCACCAACGATCTGGCATGTGGAGCTTTCCTCCAAGGAGTCAATGATGACGAGCTACTAAGAACACTGCATGGAAGGGATGGTGTACCCCCAACCATAGATGAAATACTGCGAATAGCCAAAGTATATGTTATACAGGAAAAAGCGGTAGCGGCCAGTCACGCAGCTAATAGAAAGAAAGAAGCCCTAAAAAATCAGGAGGAAAAAGATCACCAGGGGTCTAAAAGCAAACATAGGGGAGACCGATATCTGAGAAACGACAAAGACTCGCGATACGACAGACACCGAAGCTCCTATTCAAGGAACGAGACGTTAAAACCTCGGTCTGAATATCCCAATTTAAGCAAGACCCCGGCTGAAATTCTTGCCTCAGAAAACCTCAGGCTTAATCCACCAAAGCCGTTGAAAGACAACCCTAACAAGGATACGAGTAAATACTGCGAGTACCACAAGGGGAGCGGGCATGACACCAACGACTGTTTTCAGCTTAAAAAACAGATCGAATATTTCGTGAAGTCGGGTAAGTTGGCACACCTAGTGCGAGATATCAAGCAAGGCCCGCCTGTGGTCAAGGAGGAGAACGATAAGGCGGCAGGCAAAAGGCCGCGCGAATTGAACATGGTTCACGCTGACATGGGAAGGGGGGCGAAGCGGAGTTTCTCCACGCTCGAGCCTTGGATGTTGGCAACAATGACTATAGAACCGCGAATGGAGGATTTGCATCTTACCACAGACGCCCTGATCATCTCCGCGGTAGTAGGAGACTACCGCATGAGGCGAATCCTAGTCGACACCGGAAGCTCAGAAGACATCATCTATGAACATTGCTTTAACAGAATGCAACCAGAAGATAGGAAGTTGCTTGAATCAGTACACGCCCCTATCAAAGGTTTCACAGGGGAAAAGGTTGATCCTATTGGTCAAATCACTTTCCCGGTAACCTTCGGGCAATCACCCAAAGAAAGAACCATACTACTAACTTTCCTTGTAGTCCGCGCTGAGTCATACCACAATGTGATAATCGGAAGATTCACCCTGGGAAAATTGGACGCCATAGTCTCCACGGCAAGGGGTTTTATGAAGTTCCCAACACCGCAAGGTGTCGCTACCGTATTTCGCGATAAAATCGGGGAGGTACTAAATACCAAACGATGTCGCCAGGGGCCCACTGGGGCCACGGGACCAGAAAGATGGGTATTAAGCACGCGCCATCCAGACCAAACGGTCACAATTGGGGACACGCTGTCCCCAGAAGTTGTAAGCGACTTAAAGCAATTGTTAAAAAGAAACGCGGACATTTTCGCGTTCGAGCTATCCGATATGACAGGAGTCCCCCGGGACAAAGCGGAACACAAGCTCGCCACACTTCCAGGCGTCAAGCCGGTCGCTCAGGGTAAGCGCAGCATGGCCCCGGACCGCCAGGCGGCGGTCGTTAAAGAAGTACGAAAGTTAGTCGAAGCTGGAATTCTCAGGGAAACGCAATACCATACATGGGTATCTAACCCGGTCATGGTGAAAAAACCAAATGGGCACGTGGCGAATGTGCATCGATTTCAAAGACTTAAACAAGGCGTGCCCAAAAGATGCGTACCCTTTAAAGGTCGACTCCCTGGTACCCTATCGATTCAAGTGTTTCCTAGACGCGTATAAAGGGTACCACCAGATTAAAATGTCCAAGGAAGATGAAGAAAAAACAGCGTTTCATACCGACGTGGGCATCTTTTGTTACACCAAGATGCCTTTTGGGCTACGAAACGCAGGAGCTACCTATCAGAGGCTCATGGACAAGGTGTTTGAGGCACAGATCGGGCGAAATTTGGAAGTCTATGTAGACGACCTCGTAATTAAAAGCAGCGAAGAAAAACAGATGTTGGAAGATATAGAGGAAACTTTCCAGCGGCTTAGAGAGTACAACATAAAATTAAATCCAAAGAAGTGTTCGTTTGGGGTGGAAGAGGGGAAGTTCCTGGGGGTAGTAGTCACCCAAGACGGTTTTAAAGCTAACCCGGAAAAGGTAGCCGCCATAGCGCGAATGCCTTCTCCCCGAACGCTGAAAGAAGCTCAAGCCCTAAATGGACGACTGGTAGCAATCAACAGGTTCTTAGCGAGGCACGCCGAAAAGTCATTGCCCTTCATAAAAACATTAAAAGATTGCCTCAACAAGAAGAATTTCAAATGGACCAGCGAAGCGGAGCAGGCTCTGCAAGAAATGAAACGTTTTATAGAAGGGTTACCTACGCTGACAGCGCCCAGACCCAGTAAAATACTAAAGATGTATTTAGCGGCAGCTCATACGGCGGTGAGCGTCGTGCTCATGGTCGAACGAGAAGGGAAGCAAACACCAATATACTACATAAGCCGGGTGCTAGCGGGGCCTGAAACGCGTTATCCTACACTGGAAAAGCTAGTTTTAGCATTAGTACAGGCCACGAGGCGACTAAGAAGATACTTTCAGGCACATCGTGTACAAATCTTAACCAATTACCCGCTACAGCAAGTTTTGCACAAGCCAGAGGTTTCGGGCAGGTTGGCTAAATGGGCCATTGAGCTGGGGGCTTTAGATATTGAATATCAGAAGCGAACAGCGGTTAAAGGGCAAGTGATTGCTGATTTTTTAGCTGAAATACCGGAAGGAGAAGTCATTACGGACCCAGTTGTCCAAGATATACCAGAGTCCAGCACTACAAGGCAGACTTGGAAACTATACACTGATGGATGATCTAGCGGAAAGGGGTCCGGTGCAGGCCTAATGCTAATAAGTCCAGATCAAATCAGACTAATGTACGCCTTACGTTTCGACTTTGAATGTTCTAATAATGAAGTGGAGTACGAGGCATTATTGGCAGGGTTACGGATGGCAAAATCCATGGGGGCAGCCAGGGTAGACGCATACGTCGACTCATTGCTGGTTAACAATCAGGTAAACGAAACGTATGAAGCTAAAGACGAGTCAATGGCGAAATACCTGGCGAAAACTAAAGAACTCATGGATTCCTTCGACAAGGTCACGCTCAACCATGTACATAGAGGAAAGAATCAAATAGCAGACGCCCTAAGCAAACTCGCCACCTCAGGCATGGAAAAGGAAGTCAAAGTCGAAACGTTACAGACACCCTCAATCGAACCACGGAGTGTTTCCGCCATCACAATAGAAGAACCTTGCTGGTATACTCCGATTCTACGCTTCCTCGAAACGGGTGAGCTACCTCCCGCCAAGGGCGAGGCATAGAAGATACAAACGAAAGCGCTACAATATGAGGTCAATGATGGTGTCCTATACCGAAAATCTTACTTGGGTCCGTTGCTGCGATGTGTTTCCCCAGTAGAGGCAAAGTACCTCATCAGCGAAATTCACGCGGGTCTGTGCGGCATACACGCCGGACCTCGAGCAGTGGTGGCCAAAATCCATAGCGCGGGATATTACTGGCCTGGTATGCACGAAGACGCTGTAACGGAACTACGAAAATGCCACAGTTGCCAGAAGTTTGCTCCTCAGACAATACGGCCCAAGAACAGCCTGGTACCGGTGACAGCAGCGTGGCCTTTCCAGAAATGGGCCGTGGATATCGTAGGACCTTTCCCGCCGGCCCCCGGAAAGTTGAAGTACCTAATTGTGGCAGTTGATTACTTCACCAAATGGGTGGAATCAAAACCTTTGGCTAAGATAACGGCGGAAAATGCCAAAAAATTCCTCTGGGAGCACATAGTGTGCAGGTTCGGGTTACCGCTTTACCTGGTGAGTGACAATGGGACACAGTTCACGGATAGAATTTTCCAGGAATGGTGCACTGATCTCCACATCCAGCAGATTTTCACGTCGGTAGCACACCCCCAAGGTAACGGACAGGTGGAGCGGATGAACAGGAGTTTGCTAGAGGGCATTAAAAAGCGACTGGGGCACGAGGGAAGCTCGTGGGTGGAAGAATTGCCACATGTCCTTTGGGCACATAGAACAATGCCCAAAACTAGCAACAACGAAACCCCATTCAGCCTTACCTACGGAATGGAGGCGATGATACCTGCTGAAGCAGGGTTACCGTCATTACGCCGTCTCAACATAGGCAATGACAACGATCAATCTCTGAGAGAAGGCTTGGATTTGTTGGAAGAAAGGCGTGAGGCAGCCGCCATCAGCGAAGCACGATACAAGAAAGCGTTGGAAAAGTATTATAACAAATGGGTGGCTAAACTAAGTTTCAAGGCGGGTGATTACGTCATGCGTGACAACGAAGCAAGTAGAATGGAACCTTCAGGAAAACTGGGCCCAAACTGGGAAGGCCCTTATATCATCCAAGAAGATCTGGGTAAAGTGGCCTATCGCCTATCCCGACTAGATGGCACGCCAATACCGCGCAGTTGGAACATCGCCCAGTTGAGGAAATGCTACCTGTAAAACCTTGCTCCTAACAGCAAGAGTTAACTATCTTCTCAATTCACATTTGTAACCCGTGTTGGGATTTTTCTGCTTTTCTTTTATTGCTCCATGCAAGTTTAATAAAGATTTAAGTTTATTTGTAACAAAAGTTACCATCGCACGATGAATGCATAAAACGGTAAAAACACAAACAACACCCTTAAACACGAAATATTTTTCATTCATATAAGTCATAGGGTTAACAATAACAAGCGCTTACGGCGGGTATCTTGGTAATAGATACATACACCACCCCAAAACAGATAGGCATCACTACATGTACATAACCTATCTCAAAAAAACCAAGTACTTGTCCCTGTTACTAAAAACCAAACATATGGGAACCAAAATACAGAACATGTTCAAAACACCTACTGAGGAAGGTTGGGTGCCATCACCACTGCAGGGGTATGCACCACCACCTCATCACCCACAACTACAACTGGACCGATGGCCAAATGGTCAGATGAACCATCAACCATTGGAACCACCGTACCTGAGCCATCCACCTGCTGCCTCCTCGGCCGACCACCAGAATGGCGTTGGTACGTCAGACGGTATCGCTGTTCAGGGTTCACCGGAATCAGACCAGACAGCACATCAGCTGATAGCTGTGGCACTCCGGGATCCACTGGTTGAGGATCCTCAATAACAATGCTCTGACATGCTCGGTTAGCACGAACCGGAGCAGCATTGGGAATGGGTCTTCTCCCCCTAAGCATCGACCTCGTTACCGGGTATTGCAGCTGGAGCAAGCCATCAGCAGCGTCAAGAACCCGGAAGATCTCGGAGAGTCTTTGCCTATATCGTTTTCTTTCCATCATGCCCACACAACAAAATAAGGAAACGAAAGGTAAATTTATAGCAGGAGTAAAAAGTTTTGACAGTGGTGACGTCGGGTGCATTAATGGAAAATAATCATCACACGTCACAGAGCCATATTTTAAAAAATTCGGCGGTGTCAGAAATCATGACATTTGCATTAATATAGCTGTCAAATCAAAACAGAAATGGGCACTAAACCCAGTTCAAACAGTGTCATTAGCAAGGCAATAAGAGTACATAACAAGCAACAAAAAGAAAAACGGAGTTGTTATTCTTCTTCAGACTCCTCCGCGGGATCCAGCATCAGACGCAGCGATTCTATTCCATCCTCATTGACTTTGTCCATTAAATCGCCATAACAGGGCAGCGGCTCGGTATACGCCGCTTCAAGGGCGCTCGCCATATCAGTTTGCAGCTTACCATTGACAGCATGAAAATCCGGCGATACCCTATCCAACTGATGGCAATCCATATAGCCCTTATACACACCATCATGATGCCCGGACTGGTAAGCAGCCGCGGAGAGACGATCAACCAGGCTAGTAAAATGGGGCGATTCACGCAGGTACTCAAATGCTCCCACAAGCCCATTAGTTATCAACCAATTCCTGTCTCCCCGCATAGCCGCTAGCTGGCTGGTCAAATCATCGACTTCTGCGTTGGATTGTGCCAGAGCATTTTCCACTTCTTTTAGTTTAGAGGACGACGATACAGCAAGTTTGTTGTTTTGAGTGACAAGTGAATCACAATGGTCCTGCAACTCCTTGACCTTTCCTTCCCGTTCCTCCAGCTCTGCCTGCATAAGCCGGATTTTGGTATGGGAGGCTTCTATTTCAGTTGTCAAGCTTTGGTGCCGCTCCTGAACCTGAGACACAAAATCAGTGTCAACACGAAATTTTTCCAATTGGGCCGATAACTCGAGTCTCACCTTCTGAGCCTCCGCTATGGCCTTACGTTCCAACTCCTCCTGTATATTCTTGGCCTGAGCCAACACTCGATCTTTTTCCGCCATGTCGCGGGCCCATAAGATCCGTTCTTCAGCAAGATGGTTAGTCACCCTCTGCAAATCTTCCTCAGCTTTGTTTTTCTCCGACAAGAATCTGGCCTCCCTTAATCCCACAGTCTGAAGTTGACTTTCTAAGCGATGCTTGTCGTCCCTCAATTCTTGAATAGTCGCTCGAGCCTGGTGGAGTTGGGTGTTATCATGCATCCACCTGCGACGGATTTCAACCAACCTTCGTGGTAGGTTCACAGAGTCAGATATTGAAGAATTCATCAAATCTTCATTGTTCAAACCCTCTACGTACGCCGCTTCGGCAGGGGGATACGCCCGCTCGACCCAGTGTTGAACCACAGGGGGAAAATCAGCCTTGAGGATTCAGCGATTTTCCAGTGTGGCTGGTAGCGTTTATCTTGAGCATTGGGGTCCCAACGAACAGTTGGTATAAACAGGTCGTCAATCAGACGGACACCGTCATCAGCAATACCGCTGCTCGATCCTCGAGTTTCGCCACCACCCATGCTGGTTACCTCCTGTGCCGCTGACACGGTAGTAGCATCTTTATCCACATCAGCAAAAATGCCTCTGGGAGAGTCAATCACAGGTGTATCAAGACCGCCTGTCCGAAGTGAGGATAGCGGATCAACAGTTACAGCTACTGATAACGTAGGAATAGGGAGGGGCATGACACAGCTCACAGCGGCAGTAGCAGAGGCCAAGGTCTTGGGGGCTGTAGGCATACTAACACTGGAACCAGGGCACGACAACGCCACGGTCGGCACAAGTGTTGGTATAACAACTCCAGATGGCACTCCCACAGAGGTACCTGCACAATAAACGTCGTGGGGCTTTAGCAACATGAACGCTAGTATGCTACAGTGGTAGTCAGCAATAGATACCCGTTGGGAAAGCACAAGCAGCCTGTACCGCCTCAAAGGCACTTAGAGTAGGTACGACAAAGGTTTTTCTTTTCTTAGAGGCACGACCTGGACTGGTCAGATCGGTGACCAAGGGAACATCACGCCCAACACTGGAAGTTTCCTCCACGGAGGGCACACCCCCATGGATTGCTGTGTGTTTCTTCCCGGTAAGCTTTATCCGGGTAGGTTTTTTCTCCGACACTGACAAGACGGTAGTTGCCACACCTGACAACGGAGTGACGTATGCTGTGGGGTCCGCCGGTATAGCGGGTAGAAGAAATTGCTCAAGATGCACCCTTAGCACATCTGGTTCTCCTTCGTCCAACACGCGGTCGGCAGGTTTCAACGCGAGATGCCGAGGAGGATCAATAAAGTCGAACATACCCCACTCCCCTGCGTGACATATGGGGAGTTAAAAAAAACAACACTGCAAAAATAGCAATGCACGATAATGTAAACATACCTGCATCGTCCCTTTGAAATGAGGGATAACGCTTAATATCAGGCCACAACAAACTCATGCCGGCCATCACCAACGCACCTTCTGGGATAATTGTGCACTCGAAGGGGCGGCCACACAGCTTTATGTATAGAACATTTGACGCGTACGCATCCTCAGGAGGAGCATCGTCTTTCACTTTATCCTTTGGCCCTTTCTCTCTCCAGTGCATTTCCCCAGGGATAACAGTGGCATCAAGATAGAAGAATTTTTTCTTCCAATCTTTGTCCCTCGAACTGGTGGGAATATCCCTTAGGCACGACATGTCAGTATCTCTCCGGTCGAAAGTAAAGAAAAGGGATTTCCACACAAGCACAAAGAAAACCCTAAAGACAACCAGTTCTGGGATATGGCCCAGTGCTATGCAGGCATACTCAAATTGCCGAAGTTTCACTAAACCAAGGGGATGTATTTGAGAAATGTGGATACGGTAAAAATCAAGCACCGATTTCAAAAATTTGGTGATGGGTAGCCGGAAATTGCAGAATTTGAAAAAATCACTGAACAAAGTGATTTTACCCACCTTCAAGGGGAAGGCAGTGTCGGTTTTGGACGGCAAAACGGGGTTCCATTCGGCGCTAATACCATAATCATGAACAAGGTTGTTGAAGGATGTTACGCCCCACTTACAAAACAGTATGTCTGTAGGGGCGGTAGCGGTGGAAGACGATTCGTTAGTTTTCGAAGCCATTGAGTAGAAAGAATGACGAAGGAATGATTTGGGGGAAGGGATTTGAACTCCTACATAAGGAGTCGTTATTTATACGCAAAGGCAACTTTTCAAATTCAAAAAGATGTACGAACGGAAATACGTGTCCATATGGGGTAAAAACAGTTGTCACTGATATGATGACCCAACTGTCACATCCTATATTTTCGCCGTCATTTCCCAAAGCCGTAGTAACAACCATAATACACTAACTTTTTCTTTTTTCTCTTAGTCCGACCTAATGGATTTCTTTCCATGAGCTCGGACTGGGGGGACATGACGAGGTGTGACCCGCATCGGTCAACCCGACCCGGTTACAACCTATTATATTAATATAAATACAAACGTTTATTCTAGAACCTTCCATATCTGCATGGAAGGTGCACAACTAAATCTCCAACTTTTCGGGAAGATCGTGTAAATCTCTAACTTATCAGAATACATCTTGGGTTAAAGGAAACCCTAATGGAAAACCTCTAAATAGAGGAAAACGTATAAGGTATCTTCATCTTGTTCTCATACATCTTCTTCTCCAAAACTTCCTTCATAAACCAATACTTATTCTCACGCCGGAGGGTGGTTACAGGAATAACCCCATTCCTGTAACGAGTCCTAACGGTGTTTTCTGTTTTGCAGCCAAGCGTTCGGGTCACTAATCATTGAAGCCGTAGGTGCTGCTTAGGTCAGTGTTTCTTCACTACACATGCACTGTTTGTTACGCATGTGGTTCATTTGAATTATAAAGACCATAAGAGGGCATCATTCCAATTTGTTGTTTTATCAAAAGCTCAAATATCATTTCGCTATACTTGATCTTTTCATTGTAAACCGCGTTTTTACAAAGCGATGACTCTTTAATATCGAATCAATGAATTTCTTGAAAAACTCGATTTTCTTTTGAAAAGTACACATGATTTCTGTTGTGATCATGTCCGAACTTCCTTATTAAAACTCGTTTTTATCCAAACCCAGTTAACTTGCTCACATTTCGTATTCAATTCAAAGTCCCATATGATATTTTAAGCCATCATATTCAAATTCGAAATAATCCCAACAAGCACTTCGATTCTCTTGAACCATAACATGATTTCTTGGCCTTCGACTTCACTGAATTATTTCTTTGATCACGATCACTTTGTAAATGACATTTTCACAAAATTGAAGATTGCGCTAATCTAAGATTTAATTATTTATTTATTTATATTGAATCCACTTTATTGATTTATTTTATAAAAGCAATCTTAACACAATTATGTGCTAAGATAATGATCCACAATTTCATGTCCTAAATTCCGTAGTCCTTACAACCAATCAAGCCTTTCGTGATATTTCTTACCTTTCATTAATCGAAAAACATTGTATAAACTTAACTGATTATATATAGAAACTTACAATATAGTATTTCTGTAATTAAAATTTTTGTTAAAACCATTAAGGTAAAGAAATTATATTTTTACGTATAAAATTTTGTTTGAAGTATATTCTCATTTAAGTTTATGCATTTATTATTGGTAATTAATATTAGTTTTATTATTAATAATATATTAATAGTAAGAGTGTTAGTATTATTTTAGATATTAGAGTTATTATCAGGGGCATGTATTGAATAGCCTAGCCTTAGTTAGGCATGGACTGGCCACCTATGCTTAAACAAGGCAGCACTAACCAATATCCGCCGTGATAATGACTAATTAATTAAGTCATCCTACTTAGTAAATTTTAATACATATATATATATATCTATACTACTTTAATAAACATATGTGAAGGACAAGATGGTAATTGAACAAGGTGTTGAAAAAACACTTAATTCACAATGTACAATTGTTAAGGCACAAGAAAACACAAACAATTTACCCTTCACCCGGATCATTATCAACCATCCATTTTTTTCACTTTTTCACATGGATCACGATCTGGACGGCTGATATTCATTTCACACGGATCAACCTTTCCATTCCCTTCTCTCTCACAATCTTCTCTCTCACAACTCACCACATCTAACAAAACTTCATCAGACCTTCTCTCGGCGACTCAAGAATATCATGCCAGATCTCTCACCCGATGCCGTTTCATGACCAGATCTGTGAGGATGAAGGTCTGCAATCCTTGGGGGACGGAAGAGAGCGATGGTGGTGATGATCCGGTTACAGGCTTTGAGAAAGACCCTGCGATTGATGAAAAGGGATATGAGAAAGACCCTGTGATTGGATCAGACGTAACAGATCAGACGTTCTCAGCGGGTCGCAGGCTTTGAGAAAGACCCTGCGATTGTTGAAAAGCAATTCAGGAAGCCACCCGTAACGGATCAGATGTTCTCAGCGGGTCGCACGCAGGTATTATTCATAGCTTCATATCCTATATTTCTATCTCGGATCATTAAAATGTATTTTTACATAATTCTAAGACATTCGCAGGACAATGAACCGTTGATGCGTGCACTATCCAAGCTTATATACGTCAACAGTCCAGATCTGGTACTTTTTGTCGGGGAAGCATTGGTCGGTAATGATGCTGTGGATCAACTCTCAAAGTTCAATCAGGTCTCGAGGCTTATATCATAGGGTGGAATGTAGATAAAGCTGTATACATTTTGTTTAACTAGGTGTTTACCTGTGTTCTTACAGAAATTAACCGACATGTCACCCTCACAGAGCCCTAAGTTGATTGACGGGATCTTGCTAACCAAGTTTGATACCATAGATGATAAGGTAAACTCAAACTGGTATATTTTTTTTCTGTATGTCGAATATTGGTTAATTTATTATTTTTGTGTAGGTTGGAGCTGCACTGTCTATGGTTTACATATCAGGAGCGCCTGTGATGTTTATCGGGCGTGGACAGTCTTATACAGATCTCAAAAAGCTGAATGTGAAGGCTATTGTGAAGGCTACTTAAATGAGGGTGCACATGAAGTGGCTTCATTTATGGTTTGTTTTCTGCACCTACTTCTGTCAATGTACTCTTCGAGCTTGAATCTGTTATTTCAGTTTGTCTGTGTTGAATCTTGTGGGTATGGTAGCAACTAGCAAGTGCAGATACACCCTCCTGATCATAGTTGCTCGGTAACGCCTTTAATTCTTTGTTTGTTTAGAGATTTTTGTTAAAATTGTTGTTTAGAATTTTGTTATGACTGAGATGGTGTTTGTGATGGGGCTGCAATTCAAGGAAAGTGTTTTGTTGTTGCTGGTACTATTTTGGGGTTGGTGTTCTTAGGGTATATCTGGGAGACCCAACAGGGTTCTACTATTGTTGGCTATGTCATCTAGAAATGAACCCGCTATGTCACCGAAGATTCTTAACGGAGCTGCTGGTTAGTTATTTGGTCTATGTTGATATATTGTGAATTAAGCTGGCCTAATGTTTTTCATTGCAATATCATTCTGAACTCTAAAGATGGAAATTTTGATCCATCAAGTATAAACGGTTATTTCGGGTTGGGCTTTATCGGACCAAACTGGTAAGAGTAAAAAATGTAAAAAGGGAAACATATCAAATGGGTTACAAGGCATCCAAAGTGTACTACTAATACATTATAGCTTCTAATCCATTTTATTTAATTTTAGAGTAAAAATGTCATTTTCCTCTTGAACAGTCAAACAGGAAAAGGTAAGGCATATCGGTTTTTTTCTGAGATACTAAAAAAATAAGAAGAAAACAATAAAGCCAACTCACTCATGCGGATTATTACTCAGTCTGATTCAAGTGAGATAAAGAAGAAAGCAGCTGAAGGAATCCTCACATGTTTGCAGGATGCGATAGATTCTCTCAAGGAGGGACGGGTATGTAATTTCTTGTAATGTCTACTGCATGGTTCTAATATGGCATGCTTACTTGTTATGTTCAATTTCTTACTAGGTAGAATAAAAAAAGTTGGTTAAACGGGGTACGGGTCAAATGGGTCAAAAGTGCAAGAATTGTAATTAAAGTTCATACGTCCTCCTCAAATGTTTTCATTTAAAAAATAAGTATTTATTGAAATAATATAATCTTTTATTCATATATAACACTATATTCTTATTAATAATACTAAAATGCTTGACTGATTTACTACTTACTAGCACATGTGATATTTACTACTTACTAGCACATGTGATATTTTTTTTTCTTGAATGGGGCTATATTAATATAAAAGCTTGACTGAATCTTATTGCTGATGCTTTTTATGGCTTCATGAAACAATTTGTCTGTCTTATGATTTACTACTTACTAGCACATGATTTCATAATAACTTCATTCATTTTAGAGCTTAGGTTGATTGCTTCTATTCACAAAATAACTAATCCCCTTTTGTTATCGTATAAAAATTGCATTTATCGCCGCCGCCAAGCATCGTTCTTATTGCATACTTGGAACGGTTCGCCGAAATCATGGGCAACTTTCAAGCCATATATTTGTATGTGGGCTGACTTTAGATCACTTTTCAAACCTGGCCGAGTTGGCTCGGAATTTATTGTGTCCAGTTTGAGCTCAATATTTTAGATTTAATACCCCCTCTTCTCTTCTGGATAAAAGTTTCATATTGTATGTTTATGCAGGATTGAGATGATGATCATATTTATCACTCGAGCTTTTTACATTGACCAAACGAGCAGCAAAAGGAGACCCTGAAAAGCTTTCTATACAGTATTTTTTAAGAACCTTGCCTTACCAGAGGTCATTTTAGTGATTTGAAAATGAGAAAATCAGAAAATTTATGAATGTCTATTCCATAGTTATTAAAGGCGCGAGGCGCACTCAGGGCGATTTGTTGGGCCTAGGCGCTCGCTTTAATAACTATGCAGAAGATTATGAACTAACGTGAAGATTAAAGGCGCGAGGCGCACTCATGGCGATTTGTTGGGCTCGGGGCATTATTTGTGCCTAGGCGCCGCCTGAGCGCTCGCTTCAATAACAATTGCTTCATTTGACGGATTGCTTGTAGAGTGTGGACTGTTTGAGTCGAAAGGAAAGTACTTGTGGTATGATATGTTATTATAACTCTTTTTTTATCAATTAATACTTGTTTTAAGCTTTTTGTGAAAGTTTATTATTAAAAAGAGCTTCATGATCGAGTCGAAGGTGGTGGTTTTGCTGAAAAAAAAGACGCACACTCTAGCTTATTTAATATTCTTACACTTACTCTTATATAATGTAAATTCAACATACTAACGAATGATGGTGACGACCTCTGATACATTATTTTGAGTTTGTTGTTTGAGGTTGAGATTGTTCTACTTAAAAAAAGGGCCGCAGATACATATCTATGCAATGTAAATTTCTTTACTCCCGCCGTGCATGATTTGTTGTATTTTAGTAGTGGCACTGTTGTTGGAAGTATAACTAACATATATATATATATATATATTTATGTATCATTTAAATAATAATAAGAGTTAATTGTCCGGATGGTCCCTGTGGTTTCATGTTTTTTCACATTTAGTCCCTACCTTTTGAAAATAACATGTATGCTCTCTATGGTTTGTCATTTTGTTACACGGATAGTCCCTCAACATTTACTCTGGGGACTATCCGAGTAACAAAATGACAAACCATAGGGAGCATACATGTAATTTCCAAACTAACTGACATCTACCCAGGGACTACCCGAGTAACAAAATGACAAACCATAGGTAGCATACCTGCTATTTTCAAAAGGTGGGGACTAAACGTGAAAAAACATGAAACCACAGGGACCATCTGGGCAATTAACTCTAATAATAATAATTACTATTTATAAATTTATGAAAAAAATAACTTAAGCATATTGTAAAATAGTAATTATAATCAATATAAATTAAATAATAAATAATAAACAAGCCGAGCTCGAGCTTGAAAAACTACATAAGAGCAAACTCTAGCTTAAAAAAAGCTCAAATCGAGCCAAACTCGATCTCGAGCTTTCATAAGTTAAACGAGTCCGGACCAACCGAGCTCGGGCTCGACAAGTTTGCACCCCTAAATACAAGATTCGCGTACTATAATGCTAAAAGCGAGTGCAATGGTGATATGGAATTATGAAAGAAATGTAGACAATTATCTAAATATAACGTATAGAAAATAAATGATATAAGTTGTTATCATTATTATTAATTGAATTGAAGATTGTTGGCAGCCCGCTAATAACGAAAAGGCGACCGTGAAACCAAACCGAAGACCGGTTTTGGCGGTTTTATGATTTGAAACCGAACCGTGATCACCCCTACAATATCTCACGAAACGACTGATAAACTACCGGTAAATGAGTATCCTATTGTAAATCGCCTCCGCCGCCGCATCGCGCGGGTAGAAAGCTAGTATATATATATATATATATGAATATATACTTTGTACTGTAAGAAAATTTTTTTTAAAACAATACATGAATTAAAGGGACGAATAAAATTATACAAATAAATATGTATCACCTATTTTGAGATAATTATGTACCATAAATAACCATATAAGAATAATATAGTAGTCAGCGACTACGTTGGGTTAGGAGAACATTATAATAGTCCCCGTTTTTACTTATTTACAACATTTGTAAATACATTTCACAACGTTAAGTGTTATATATTTACAAAATATTTTACAAATAGTTTTATACGATAAATATTTTACCCCTTTTATTTACAACTTTCATTTAACGTTATAAATAATAGTGGTTCTTTTACAAAATCAAAATACTAAAATATTTTAAATGAAATAACTTCACCGTGGTATTTTGTAATCTATATTTCATCGTAAATATAAATTATTTTACATAGTATAGTAAAAATACTAAAATAATATTTATTTGAAAGTGGTAACCATTTACATATAATAAAAATGTAAAACAAATAAAATATATTACATTTGCTTTAGTAATATAATAGTTGGTTATGCCAAAACAACTTGTTCTTATTATATTTCTATCTCTATGACATAGTATGAAAAATATAGTCACTAATAATATACTATCACATTATTTCACAATTTAAAACAACTTGAAATTCTAAACAAAGATACGCTGACTCTATTGTCCTTTGATATATCTTTGCAATTCACTCATCTCAACACATAGAATTTCTCATATCATAATTTACTATTTGACAAATCATTTTTCATGCTTTTATTTCCTTTTGAACCCGTCAATTCTAAGTCTTCCTCAGTTGTCAATCAAGTAAGATTTCTTTTAATAAAGAATTTTATTCCAAAAGTCCTTCACATTCATTTTAAAATCTATTTATCATATATCTTTTGGCCTGAACCTAGTCACCTTGGAAATTATACCATTTCATCTCATTCGTTTGTCATTGAATTCTTACACTAATTCAGTTGAACCATTGAGTCCTATCTATTGTACAACTCATAGTCACAAAATTTGATATTTTGAATTGATATCATTTACCTTAATATTATTATTTTTGATCAAAAAGTAACATAACTCTAAAAGAAATATCGTAGCCCTCATCTCGAGGACGAGCTTTAAAACAAGGTGGGGAGAATGTAACATCCCTATTTTTTTATCATGTAAATTATAAGTATGCTTAAATTTATTAACCACTAGTAACTAATAACTAGTTTATTTTTAATATAAATATTCAACCCAAATAGTTTTAAACACTATTTTATAAAGTTGGTTGAAATATTATATTAATTAATTGGCCTGTATATGGGTGACCTTTCTAATAAAATAAAAGTCTATAAAAAAAACTTATATTATTAGACAGGTAACTTATGGGTAGGTTGACCGTAAGAAATATGAAGTTCCTAGATGGGCCTAGAAACCGTATAATAATTAAATTATAAAAATAAATTGTATTTTGAACCTATTCTATTTTTAATGAAACTTAGACCCAAATGTAGACAAAAATATACTCGTTCTAATAACATATTTATTATTTTCTAGAACGCCATACGTTAAAAGTTATAAGCGCCAAATAAGTGAAGCAGTAGAATTAATTACAATATAATAAAATAAAAATATTTACAAATGTTTTTAATAAATACGTATACATCATAAAGGAAAAAAAAATATATATATATATATATAATAAATAAAATAATTAAATAATTAATCTAACTCCAAATGTTGTACACGTATGTATGCTTTTATAGGAGGCTTTCACATTTTCAATTAAAAAGAAATAAAACTCTACAAATGGAATGTTTACATAACAGGTGTCTATCTAAATTTAAAAGGAAATACGTGTCTCATTTTAGTCATAAGTCATCTCAATATTAGCGTAGCCAACAAGAAAAATTGCAACTATAAATAGCATGAAACCCATGAAGTTACAATTGCTCAGAACCTTTTCTCTTTCTTTATTTTCACCCGATCTCACTTTCTCTATATATATGTTCTTAATTTTTATTTATTTGCCCCATAATAATAATAAATCCCTGCCCCGTTTTAAGTATTGTAACTCCCGATCACCGCTACCCTTTCCGATTGATCTGAGTCCCATAACACATGTCAAGGCTCTGCCCGACTAAGTTCGTTTGGATTCTATCTCGGGACTTCGGGACAAGGTTAAATTAGGGGTACTATACTTAACACGAGTGCATTATAGCTTAAAAGTTATACCCAAAATTTATACCAGGAATCCTTCTAGTTGAACCCTAAAGTTACACAGTGGGTCCATTCCTTTTTCCCACCATTTTATTCTCTTTTTGTGAGTTACCCAAAACTATTATTTATTATTTCTATTTTGTAAACAAACTTACATCAAAAGTCATGCCTATTATTTTATTTACCCAATAGGGAACCATAGTTGAAACACCCAAATGATCCTGCACAACTCCTAAAATTTTCGTAGCAATCAGAATCAGGATCAGGGCCCCTAAAACCCAGAGGGGGTAAACCCTAGTGGACGATTATCTTCAAATCTCGTTGTCAAATTCGAATTTAAAGAAATCATCAACTCAGCAGGCCTAGTCCCACACGTGGCCAGCCTATAACCCTTTCGTGTCCCTTACGGACCGTAAGGTATAAGGCTTACGGTCCGTAAGCCAGATCAAATTCGTGTATAAATAGAGGGCAGTGGCACTTGATTTCTGGTTTTATTACGACGATCAAATTCAATTGGTACGTCGAGATATAGCCAAAACAGTCTCCAAAATCACTAATTAGTAGAGGGGGTGCTGCTACGATACAGGGTATTAACTCGATCGCTATTACGATTCATTTTCCGACCAATCAATATATCCAATGGATGTTTAAGTGCCGCCCACATTAGGGTTATACTTTGTCGTTCGTTGTTAATTCGATGGATGTTTAAGTATCGCACTTTGTCGTTCGTTGTGAGAATTTGATCTCGTGAGTTATCGTAATTATTGTATTAAGTTACCTACCTAGTTCGTATGCACTAGGTTACAAGGCTAAATCAATAGGCTAAACTCTGCCTGTATAAATCTGCAATATATCAAGGCTTATTTGTAGACTAAACTTTGGCCGTATGAATCTGCATGATTATAATGTGAGTCATTCTCTTTTTATCAAATGTTTTACAATACTCCAAATCATTTTTCAAAGTTATAATTACAGTGATTAAGTTTATGTAATCACCAAATTACAGCCGGTATGTGGGGTATTGTGCACAATATTATTATTATTGTTTCCTTCACATTAGGTGGGCGAGCCTAAGGTGACATACGTCACTCATTGGGATAGCCAATGGTGATATGACCACAGTCACAGAGCTGGTCTGTGACAAATACCTATTCTTGAAAGTTGGTTGATAATAAACATATGTAAAAACTCTTGATACTGTAAATTATAACAAATGTGTCGTTTTCAGTAAAATGAATGAACTCACTCAGTATTTCCCGCTGACAAAACCTTTTTAAAACGCGTTTCAGGTAATTACAGTAGATTGGAGTAAGGATTGGATCCGGCACTAAAAGACTTCAAGAAGTGGCTTATTTTATTAATTAAATCAAATTAAGAAATATTGTTTTTATTAAAAGCTACCTTTGTAAAACATGAAATTTATTCCATCTATTTAAATAAAATCCGGTGTTTCTAAACTCTGATATTTTTCCTAACTCACGGTCCTGATGAAATTTCCGCTGCAATGTTTTTCAAAATAATCACCGGTACCACTGGACTGCTCGCGACTTCCTATTCCGGCCAGGATGGGATCAGGGGTCGTGACACCGAACATGATTTTGAAAGCAAAGTTGGTAAAAATAGAATGACTCACATTGTAGATTTAAACGGGCAGCGTTTAGCCTACTGATTTTAACCTGATTAACCTAATTCAAATAACAATGCACACGAAAACTAGGTTAGTAACTAATACAACATTTATGATAACTCACGAGATACAAACCCTCACAACGGATGACAAAGTGCGATACTTAACATCCATCGAATTCACGACGAATGACAAAGTATAACCCTAATGTGGGCAGCACTTAAACATCCATTGGATCGGTTTCAATCGATCGGACATTGATTCGTAGTAGCGATCGAGTTATTACCCTGTTGTCGCGGCAGCGTTTCGTGTTGTGTGTGTTTTGGTAGTAAACAGACGATATCTCATTGTATAAAGTGAATTTTAACGTCGAACCAACGCAGAAATCTAAGTGCCAAACCCCTGAATATATACTGGGTTTTTGGTTCTCTCGCGTGGCGCGCCAGGGACACCTGGTCCTGGCGCATGGCGCGACGGGTCTACTTTTAGCATAGGTTTGCTTCGTGTCCAACTAGCCCAGGTGAGTCGACCGTTCGTTAAAATTCAATTTCGACAACAAACTGTGTGGATATTACTAACTAGGGAATACCCCCCCCCCCCCCCCGCGAGTTTTAGGGGCCCTGATCCAGAATCCGATTGTTCTGAAAATTTTAGGGTTTATGCAGGATTACTTGGGGTCTCAATTAGGGTTTCCTATTGGACAAAATAAAGTAATAAATAATAGTTTTGGTGAGAGTTGTTACATCCTCCCCACCTTAATAAAAATCTCGTCCTCGAGATTTACTGGAATAGATGAGGATATTTCCGCTTCATTTCTGATTCTAGTTCCCAAGTGTACTCCGGTCCTATCTTCGAATCCCACTTGACTTTGACTAGCACTAGTCGTTTATGTTTGAGAAATTTGACCTTTCTGTCCTCTATCTGTAGTGGTTTCTCCACAAATTTCAGCTTTCATTTACCTCTACATCTTGAAGAGGTACTACTAGGGATTCGTCAGATAGACATTTCTTGAGGTTGGATACATGAAACACATCATGTACCCCAGCTAGCTCTTCTGGTAGTTGTAGGCGATAGGCAACGGGTCCTATTCGTTGAATTACTGGGAATGGTCCTACATACCTTGGACTTAGTTTCCCTTTCTTTCCGAATCGTAATACTCCTTTCCAAGGAGAAACTTTCAAGAGTACCTTGTCTCCAATTTGAAATTCTAGCGGTTTGCGTCGATTGTCTGCATAATTCTTCTGGCGATCTCGAGCCATCTTTAGTCTTTCCTTGATTTGCGTTATCTTGTCGGTGGTTTCTTGTACTATTGCAGGACCTGATAATTGATTTTCTCCTATTTCTACCCAAAAAACTGGAGTTCTACACTTTCGTCCATATAGTGCTTCGAATGGGGCAGCTTCAATGCTTGCATGATAACTATTGTTATAGGAGAATTCAATTAAGGGTAAATGGTCATCCCGGTTTCCACCAAAATCTATTACACGTGCTCTGAGCATGTCTTCCAGGGTTTGAATCGTCCTTTCCCTTTGTCCGTCTGTTTGGGGATGATAAGCTGTACTTATATTTAATTGTGTCCCCATGGCTTCTTGGAAACTTGTCCAAAAATGTGAAGTGAAACGACTATCTCTATCCGCTACAATGGAGAGTGAAACTCCATGTAAGGATACTACTTCATCTATGTATAGTTTTGCTAATCTTTCCATGCTGAAAGTTTCCTTCATGGGTAGAAAATGAGCTGATTTGGTTAATAGATCCACAATAACCCAAATCGCGTCGTTACCTTTTCTAGTTTTGGGCAACTTAGTAACAAAATCCATGGTTATTAGTTCCCATTTCCAAACAGTCATTTCTAATTGTTGGAGTAACCCTGAAGGTTTCTGATGTTCTGCCTTAACTTGTGAACAAGTAAGACACTTAGCTACATATCTAGCTATGTCCTTTTTCATTCCTATCCACCAGAAATTATTTCTTAAATCTTGGTACATCTTATTATTACCAGGATGCATGGTATACCTAGATTTATGGGCTTCCTCTAAGATTTTATTTCTTAACTTTCCTTGCTTAGGTACCCAAATCCTTTTCTTGTGGAATCTCCAAATTCCATCCGCTCCTTGTTCCAATTCCTTTATTCTCCCTTTCATTCCTTCAGCATCATCCTTGATTGCTGTTTCTTAGACCTTCCTCAGTTGTTGCATTAAATCTAGATGTAGATTTAATCTAAGAGCACGAACTCGTTTTTGCTTTTCATGATACTTACGACTTAAGGCATCTGTGACTACATTTGCTTTTCCTTCGTGATATTGAATATCACAATCGTAGTCACTTAGAATTTCCATCCAACTTCTTTGCCTCATGTTTAATTCTTTGTCCAAATATGTACCTTAAGCTTTTATGATCTGTATAAACAGTAAACTTACCTCCATACAGATAATGTCTCCAAATCTTAAGGGCAAAAATTATCGCTCCTAATTCTAAGTCGTGAGTCGTATAGTTTTCTTCGTGCTTTTTCAATTGCCTTGAGGCATATGCAATTACCTTTTTACGTTGCATTAACACACATCCTAATCCTAACTTAGAAGCATCACAGTAGACTTCAAAATCTTCTGTTCCTTCTGGCAGGGCTAGAATCGGGGCGTTTGTTAACTTTTGTTTCAAGGTCCTAAAGGCCTCCTCCTGCCTGGGTCCCCATTCAAACTTTACGGCTTTACAGGTTAGCTTAGTTAATGGTATAGCTATCTTAGAGAAATCCTTAATAAAGCGCCTATAGTATCCGGCTAACCCTAGAAAACTTCTAACTTCCATAGCTGATTGTGGGACCTTCCATTTAGTGATTGCTTCTATTTTGGAGGGATCTACGTAAATACCTTCGTGATTCACCACGTGTCCTAAAAATTGCACCTCTTGGAGCCAAAATTCACACTTCGAGAATTTGGCGTAAAGCTTCTCCTTTCTTAACAAAGTTAAAAGGGCATGCAAATGTGCACAATGCTCGTCCTGACTTTTGGAATAAATAAGTATATCGTCGATGAAAACAATTACAAATTTATCCAAATATGGTTTACAGATCCTATTCATCATGTCCATGAATGCTGCAGGAGCATTTGTCAGTCCGAAGGGCATGATTGTAAACTCGTAATGACCATACCTAGTTCTGAAAGCAGTTTTAGGTTTGTCTTCTTCTTAGACCTTCAATTGATGATACCCGGAGCGTAAATCTATCTTAGAAAAATATCTAGCTCCTTGAAGTTGATCGAAAAGATCATCAATCCTAGGTAATGGGTATCGATTCTTAATTGTAACTTTATTTAATTCCCGATAATCAATACACATTCGCATCGACCCATCCTTCTTCTTTACAAACAACATCGGAGCTCCCCACGAAGAGGAACTAGGTTGTATGAACCCTTTATTGAGCAATTCATCTAATTACTATTTCAGTTCTAACATTTCAGTCGGTGCTAATCGGTAGGGTGCTTTAGCTACGGGTGTAGTTCCAGGAATTAAATGAATTCTAAATTCTACCTCCCTATCTGGTGGTAATCCTGGTAGTTCTTCTGGGAATACATCCGAGTATTCTGATACTACAGGAATTTCCTTAAGTTCCTTACCCTTAGTGCTAATGATTACCGAAATCATACACACTATTCCTTGCTTTCATTCATAATTAGCAGCTTTCATTACTGAAATGAATTTCATGGGTTTTCGCGGTTTATTTCCTGTAACCATAATTACTTCTCCCGTGGGTGCACGAATTTCTATAGAGTTCTTATCACAAAGGATTCTAGCATGGTTGGCTACTAACCAATCCATTCCTAACACCACATCGAATCTGGCTAAAATCATGGGTAGTAGGTTTGCAGAAAATTCATGACCTGAAAGTTCTATATTTGCTTTCTGCAAAACCGTATCTATGTTAACGGAATTCCCGTCTGCCGTTTCTACTGTAAAAACTTGCCTAACTTTGGTTAAAGGTAGCTTTAGAGTTTGGCAGAACGAAGTATTTATAAAACTTTGGTTTGCACCAGAGTCAAATAATACTTTAGCATAAACGTTGTGAACTAGGAACGTACCCGCTATGACGTCAGGAATCAGTTCGGCTTCCTGCGTGGTCAATTGAAAGGATCTTGCGTTCCTCTTGGTGGTTCCTTCTGCAGGTTTAACCTTGTTGTCTGCTGGTTTGACTAATTTAGGGCATTCTGGTTTGAAATGCCCAGCTTCTCCACAGTTGAAGCAGACTTTTGTTTTCTTCCTGCAATTTTCTTCACGATGTCCTGCAACTTTGCAAAAGTTGCAGGTTTCATTACATTTTCCAAAATGCTTCTTTCTGCAGTTCCTGCAGAACGGCGGAGTGGAGGATTGCGCAGTTCCTCTTTTCTTGAAATTGCTATTATTACTTACACGAAATCCTTGGATAATCTTTTGGGCTAACTCCATTTTCCTATTTTCCTCCCGCGTACGCACCAGCCCGTCAGTTAGAGTGTTGGCTAACTCCACTGCATCATCGATCGTGCGGGGTCTCGCAGCTTTGACAATATCACGGATCTCGCTAATTAAACCCCAAATGTAGCAAGAGATAAGTATCGGCTCTGGCGAAGCCAGAGTAGGCACATTTCGAGCGTACTCGAAGAATTTCGCAGTATACCTTCGATAGTCAACATCCACCATCAGGTGGCTCAAAAACTTATTCGCCATCTGCTCTTTTTCATATTCGGGGCAAAATTTTCTTTCCATCAAACACTTAAACTCCTCCCAACTCATGGCGTAGGCCATGTCACTTCCCTTGGCTTGCAATACCGTAACACCATTCCAATGCTTCTTCCTAGAAAAGGTGAGAAGCATATATAATTTTATCCTCCTCGGCACATTTACTTATTTTGATTACTGCCTCGGTTTCTCCAACCAACGCAGTGCCGCAGTCGCCCCTTCATTGCATGTGAACTTAACAGGTTTACAGACAAGAAACTCTTTATAAGTGCAACCAGGTGTTGCAGCTTTCATTCTTTTGTATACTGGGTCTTGAATTCCATTCTCATTGTTACCGCCTCCATTAATACTATTACTGGAATTATTGTTGCGCGTGCGTTTACTGGGGTGAGCTTGCAAAGGCTCAACAGGACTTTTTACCGCAACGACGATTGCCGGAATAGCATTAACTATTCCCTGAGCGACAATGTTTTCTATATCTTGCCGGTTTAGAAAATGATCCTCGTTATTGTGTTCCGATTGATGAACTTCATTAACTGGTTCATTCACAGCGTGTTCCATCTGAAGGTTTATCAATCACAGGCTAATATTTAGTACAAACATTTTGGTACAACTTTACAACCGAACTCTATTTAAAAATAGAAAAACATTGCGACCTTATATACTTATATGTCTATTACAACTTACAACTGAAATTCAAAATATACTATTTTAATTTAACTAGGAATATTATGCTCGACATTTATTCTATCTCCTCTTATTAAGTTGTTTATCTAACTTCTTTGGTTGGTCTAGGTTTGGCAGTTTATCTTAATTAAGAATCAAGATTTACTGCTGTAGTGGCTAACATATAGAGATCTGCCCATTTTTCATTCAATTCATCTTCCCAAGGCGGGGTTTTGCCTATCTCCTGAGTTTCCTTATTAATTATCATTCTTTGGATTGTGACGTCCCTATTTTCTCTTTACGTTTTCTAATAATCCAATTCCTTTTCTTAGTAGTAAGTGGGTTCTCAAACCGTGCCTTACGATTAAATATTCCTTCTTTAGTATTTACTGAGTATCTTGAGGAACCTGATTGAGATGAGGTTCTCTTATCCTTTTGTGCACTATCTAGTTGACGATAGATGTCTGAAATTCTTTGCTTACCCATACTGTAAATTAACAAATAGTCAAATAACACAAAAAACACACATAATTCACACTAACACGTATAGCCAAAATTGTCGACCTTGCGACTATCAGATTTTTATATATTATATTATGCATCCGTACACACCCGTTATCTTACAAAGTTTTATTTTTAAGTTATTTTACAAGATTATATTATTTATTATTTTATTAAACATACATCCCTACAACCACATACGACCCCCGTTAGCTAGCACTTCAGAAACGACGTTCCCTCTCGTTGTACTTCCAGGAGATCTGTTCTCCCACTTCCCGGATCCTATTTCCGGCATCCATCAGCTCCTCGCCATAGTGGCGGAGATTAGCCAAGTTTTCATTACTCATCGGTGGGTTTGGTGTAGGCTCCGGGTCGAACTTAGGGAAAAAGGTACTAGGATTGTTTATAAGGTTCTGAAATTGCAAGTCAGTGGTCCACCATTCTTCTAGCTCTCCTGGTAGAGGTCGAGGGTGGACAATGGGATCTGGAATGGCGGGTTCTAGGTTAACAGGAAGTAGGGCTTCAGCTGGGTAGTTAAAGAGGTTTTCATCGGCAGGTCCGATGAGGTTGCTAAGTGCTAACTTATGATCCAATTCCTCCCATGAGGGCATTTCTTGGCCTTGCCTGAAATTCTCCCCAGTCTCTATTCCTTTTCCCTTGTCTTTTGGATCCTCCGTCTTGGCAACTTTCTGTGTCGCTGGTTTCTTCCTGCGTACGCGCCTCCAACCTACGAACCTTCGTCTCTTTTTCACTTTTGGTTTCTCCAGCGGTTGGGCTTTGAACACCATTGGCTCCTTGATATCCGCCTGTTACCCAGTGACAGTATCGGTAGTATCCATATCTGTACTATGGATAGTAAAATTTTGAAGGGCTTCTGATAGTTCATTCATGCTGTTAGCACACACGAAGACGCACACCAATTCTATGTTAGAACTTTGTAATTTAAATTTTCACAGAATCACAGAATGGCAATCAGATAAATTAAGTATTTCTAAATACTTAATTGGCTTAAACTAGTGGCTCTAATACCACCTTTTTCTGTCACAGCCCCCGACCCGGTTTGACCCGTTTCGAGAGCCGCGGGACAGAAACCACGTGGTATTTATTAAATTTGGCAGCGGAATTTTTAACAGGATCGTTAAAACTTGAAAATGCCTGATTATTTTATTTCACAATTCAGGATAAACCCTGTAATTTACAATAAGGGAAATTTCACCAAGAAACCCCTGTTTTACTAAAACATGTTTATTTATTTTACTGAGCCACTAATCCAAGCTTGTTAGTGCCCCGTAGCACTTTTTCCTTGATTCACAGCAGATCACCTGAAACATGTTTTAAAATATTTTGTCAGTGGGGAAATACTGGTGAATCATTCATTTGCGCAAACGACACATTGTTATAATATACAGTATTAAGGGCGATTACATTGTTTATATATATCAATCAATTACCCAACGATATTTGTCACTCGACTCGTTTCTGTGACTATGGTCATATCACCCATTGGCTAACCTGTTGTCCAATGGTGACGGTTATCAAGTAATGTATACAAAGCCCCACATACCGGCTATAATTGAAGACTACAAAGACTTAATCCCTGTAATTATAACTTTAAAACCAAACATGATTTGAAAGCAAAGTTGATAAAAATAGAATGACTCACATTGTAGATTTAAATGGGCAGCGTTTAGCCTATTGATTTTAGCCTAATTAACCTAATTCAAATAACAATGCACACGAAAACTAGGTTAGTAACTAATACAGCATTTACGATAACTCACGAGATACAAACCCTCACAACGGATGACAAAGTGCGATACTTAACATCCATCGAATTCACGACGAATGACAAAGTATAACCCTAATGTGGGCAGCACTTAAACATCCATTGGATCGGTTTCAATCGATCGGACATTGAATCATAGTAGCGACCGAGTAATTACCCTGTTGTCGCGGCAGCGTTTCGTGTTCTGTGTGTTTTGGTAGTAAACAGACGATATCTCAGTGTATAAAGCGAATTTTAACGTCGAACCAACGCAGAAATATAAGTGCCAAACCCCTGAATATATACTGGGTTTTTGGTTCTCTCGCATGGCGCGCCAGGGACACCTGGTCCTGGCGCGTGGCGCGACGGGTCTACTTTTAGCATAGGTTTGCTTCGTGTCCAACTAGCCCAGGTGAGTCAACCGTTCGTTAAAATTCAATTTCGATAACAAACTGTGTGGATATTACTAACTAGGGAATACCCCCCCTGAGTTTTAGGGGCCCTGATCTAGATTCCGATTGTTCTGAAAATTTTAGGGTTTATGCAGGATTACTTGGGGTCTCAATTAGGGTTTCCTATTGGACAAAATAAAGTAATAAATAATAGTTTTGGTGAGAGTTGTTATAAAAGGGGTAAAGGAATACTATGAAAAGAAGAAGAAAGGAAAGAAACCGAGTAATGATGACTCGGAATCTCCCAAGGACCGTCAGGCTTGGGAGAAACTAAAAATCCTGACTTGCCGGAGCTCCCAAGTTGGTAATCGTGGAGCATGAATCGGCATCATTCTTGAAAATTAGTTTTGTTGGCTAAATTTGTGATAATTTCCTACAAGAGGTTAATCAAGGTCATTAAGTTGAACTTGATTTAACTTTCCTACAAGTGGTTGAAAAGAACAAAGTGATGAATGAATCCCCATGTTTGTGAAATAACATACAAACTAATTTTCCGGAAAAACCATTTTGATTAAAACAAACTTAAGTGTTTTGAAATTATAATGGGAAAATAGTTTGTTGTCAGGGGGATTTCTGATTGTTTACGCCAAGTGGATGGCGAATTGAAGCAATTCACATCAGTTTGTCATCTTATTTGTACAGTTTATTGTGTTTTCTTTCAAATTCTCCCAAAAAATCAAAAATTGAAACATATTTTTGATTTTAGGGGGAGTAAAAAATTTAGAAATTTTGAAAATTTGAAAAATCCAAAAACATGATAAAATCTAAAAATCCAAAAAATCGAAAAATCAAAAATGAGTTTTGTTGTGAAAAAGAGGAAATGATAGTACATCAGTGGACTATCACAACATGCTAAAGAAATGTAAAGAAAAATGTTTTTAAACAAGTCTCACTGATGATGTGCTAGTAGACTTCGCACGAATAGTAGATTGAATTTGAGATATAAACCTAAATAACAATACTTACTTATCTCGTGGGGAACATCTCTCGGATATATGGGTAACCCCCGAAATCTTGTTTGAGAGATTGCCTGATTCTGAGACACTAGGTCTTTATGCTGTTTGATATCTGGGGTATTATACTTAGTCTTCTGATATTGCGGAAGCAATGGCCTAGACTTCATATAATACTTTAATGCGCTTTAAAAGCTTACCCTCTGCATAAAAATTGAAAAAATATCGAAAGATATGAATCAATTGCAGTTGTAGAAAAGATTCTCTAAAGGGAACACACCAAAAGTCGAGCCTTCATCTCTTTGGCTGAACGGAAGTTCATACCTGAGCTCTCAAGGTCTCGCACTAACCCAGATACAAATATCAAATTGGTATACTCACCTGTAAGACTAATTCGTATATTCTGATACGGGAGTATATTCTGAGGTGGGACACGCGAGTAAGTTTAAGTTCTTAAAACACTAATTCGTATCTCGAATCGATTGAAACTTATGTAGAGGTTTAAGTGGACAACAATACTGACAATCTAAGTGAATTTGTTTAAAACTAAAAGTCTAAAAAAGGTCAACGGTGTTAGTGATTTGTCTCATAAACTGATATGATCCTATTACAAAAAATCACAAAAATATTGTCTGTAAATATTTCTTTATTGCTTTTTATTAAAAACAAAAATCCAAAAAGATTATGTTTTAGCATAAAATTTTGAAAAAACAAAAAGATTTTATTTCATCTTATTTTCGACAACTGATGTTGAAAAGTTGATTTTCAGAATTCCGAGTGCTAAACATGATAAACAACAGGTTGGGAGAGTCTGTTTGAAAAGAGAAATGATTTTGAAAAGTTTAAATGGCTTCAAATTAATGAACAAAATTTGTGAAATAACCAAAATTTGAGTGTTACGAATACAAGTGGTTCAGCAGTGATTAAAATTGTTATACATAAGATTGAACGATATCTACAAGTGGATTCTAAATTTGTTAATCTTAAAAATTGTGAAACTTACTTTTGGGTAGAGTTTGTGCAGGTAAAATCAGCTAGGTTTCGACTCCTAAGGATATGCAAATTCTAGCCAGGTTCCAGATCCTGTTGCTACGGAGAGTCAGGAAACGGTCCTGAACCTGTGAAAGCTGCAAAGCGTGATGAGCAGAGTTTGAGCCAGGTTTCGATACTAGAACGAGAGTTATTCCGGACTGCGATCCCAGCTTATCGAAAGGGGGAGTCTGAAGACATTAAAGCCAGGTTCGAATCTTTTCTGCTAATTCTGAAGATTTTGGATCAATATCCAAGAGGGAGTGTGAAGATGTAAGAGCCAGTTTCTGATCCTGGAACTGTATTCAAGACAGAAGCTGCTGATGCTGATGAGCAAGAGAAAGAAAGAGATTGAAGGATGCTTACAGTATTAGATACTTTGGAAAGAGTGAGAAGACTGTTCAAGACTAAAGACTCGACATGCTGAAGACTCGTACCGAAGACTCGTCAACAGCCAAGGGGGAGTTTGTTGGTGCATATGTCTGTCGACTTCGTCTTGTAATAGGTTTGATAGATCAGGACACGTAGTACGAAAGAAGAGGGAAACGGAGCTGAATCAGCAAGTTCATGCGAAGTGACCAGTTCGTAGGAACTGGCCAGTTCGTACGAACTGGACTTTTGCTGTTTCATGCGAAGTGGATCCTCTACATATAGTAGTCTTGAGTCTTCCATTTGTAAGTGTTGTGATTCCGGTAGCAAAGCTCTGCCAAAGTGTCTTCAGCCATTGTAAAGTCTTCAAATCAATACAAGAGACAGTAGTGATTCTAGTGTGTATCCAGCTGAAATAACTTCGATACGTCTGATTCCGCCTTTCGTACTGGACGAGATCTCTTCTGAACGACTCGTTTGGTCATTACAACGATCCTACATTTTAGAGCAAAACAGACGTTTGCCCAACAATTATTTTCCACAAACTTTTAAGAGTTTTTAAAAATATTTAAAAATAGCTATTTTTTAAAAATGGAGTTTTGAGGTTCTGAAGGCGTTTTACAAAGATCTGTTGGGCAATAACAGATGTTCAGAACTTCTATTGTGTTAATGGTTGACAATTCTTTGGAAACCGCTGTTGGCAATAACAGATGTTGGCAACAGTAGCAACTCAACAGTCGTTACATAAAACAGAAATCATGAGAACAGACAATACCTTTCAGCAGTGGATGAATCTTTAGCCAAACATGTGTTTTAAAAACAATTGTTTTCAACAGACTTTTAAAGATTTTTGACAAACTTTTTTAAAAAATAGCTATTTTTTAAGAATGGACGTTTGATGTTCTGAAGACATTCTAATGTTTTAAACATCAACAGACGATGATTCCAAGCAGTTCTTCTCTTTTGGCAAAATTTAATTTTAACAGACCTTTACAATAGCAGATATCAACTCTAACAACTGTTGATGCTAAAATTAGTAAAAATAAAATGCTCTATAAAGATTAATAGAATTAAAATTTATCTATGACATATGACGATAGATCAACAATTACATCGAGTACTGAACAACGAAATTTAATAATCTAAAGACAATGATTTCAAGCATCGGTTCTCTTTTGAGAAAATTTAACTTTAACAGACCTTTACAATAGCAGATATCAACTCTAACAACTGTTGTTACTAAAATTAGTAAAAATAAAATGCTCCACAAAGATTAATAGAATTAAAATTTATCTATGACATATGAGGATAGATCAACAATTACATCGAGTATTGAACAACGAAATTTAATAATCTAACAGCAAAAACTAAGAAGTTTTAGCTTCAACTCCATCGAGTCTTGAACTTCTCTATGTATATCTTTGAGCATCGCCATGAACTCCAAGTCTCTATCTCCGCACTCTATATTACTGACAACACAAAGGTCACGTACGGCAGTTGAAGGCATCGCCATCAGGTTTCTGGACACTTGGTCTCTCGTAAACAGACCAAGATGCAGTCCATCAAAACACCTCTTCAGCTCTTGAAGAGTAGCCCTATCCTCATATACTTGATCCTCAACTTGCTTGATAAAGCGATACTTTAAATCATCAGAGTCTGCAGAAGGGTATGATGACATTTTAACTTGTATATTTCTTCAAGTCTGATGTAAAAGAAGGATATTATGGTAGTAAAACGTGATGAAAAACAGGTGAACTGACAATCATATTATATAGTGAAATAGCTAACAGCCCAAAGGTCAGACTTAATTTCACCGCACCATTAAACTAATCTAGGAGGCAAAAACGTGTACATTTAATATAAACATATAAATTCATATATTTCAAAACAACAGATGTTTAATGCAAAGCCTTTCAAAAATAAGTTTTCATGGGAAAAGTAAAAAGTTAAATATCAAGAAACCGAAAGAACAAAAATAAATTAAAAAAACAGGTTATCATAATTACCATTAACTTCTTCATTTATCATAAAGATGCATTAGCACTATAAAAGGCTGATGATTAGGCCGATTCAAAACATCAAGAATTGTGTTTTAAAAACCTATCCTCTCAAAAAACAAAGTTGGAACACAATTGGCCTAATGAAGAACTAATATATAAAATCGATATCATCAGTGATAATAAATACAAGAAAACCTGGAGCAGCATCGGATTGCTTCATGAAGCCCTCCACTCTCCTACATCAGACTTCAAGAACAGTGCAGAAGAATTTCCCACTGCTCGCTCGAAAAAAAAAACAAAGTTGAAATATATTAACACCTTAAAATAAACATTATCAACATATATCAACAGTTTAAAACAATCCACAAACCTAAAATAACCCGCAACTGATTGTTTGAATTTTAAACAACTCTAATGTTGGAACAATGATGTTCGAAAAATTATGTGAAGTACAAAAAGCTGTAATCGGAGATGAACAGACTTAATATGGAAATCTGCATTCTGTAACAATCTATCTATACTTTCAATAAAAAGAGAAAACCAAGTGACATAAGAAAAGTTGAGGTGAAACGTTGATGTGTGAAACAGAGCTTCAATGAAACAACGATGTTTGAACAATGATACCGGAACAATGATATTGAAAGGATAATGTGTAAACAGAGTCAACAAATGTTCGAACAAAGAACTGTAATCGAAGATTAACCGGCTCAATCATGAGAGCTATGCATTTGATTGAGAAAGATATGATCACAAATATGAGTGAGAGAGATAAATTGAAATTTGAATGTGGAGCGAAATTTATTAATGTTATTTATAGGGAGCTAGATTCATATGTAGTTTAAATTTTGAATTTGGAGCCAGGATTTTAAATTTTGAATATGGGTAGAAGCTATGGGCAGAGATTTGAAGTGTGTATAAATAGCTGCTCTTTTGTATGTGGGCAGAGTTTAAATTTTTAATAACGGACAGACCTTTGAAAGTATAGATGTGGGCCAGATCTTTGAAAATTAAAGTGATCTTATATATTAAGGTTTATGATGCGATAATGACATAAGAAAAGCCTTGTTGGACAGCCTCTATGGCTGTCACCTCAGCTTTTCTTATGTCACTTGGTTTTCTCCTTTTATAGAAAAGTATAGATAGATGTTTAAGTTTATCGATTTCAACCCAACAACCAGAATCCATCATGCCACACTCATATGCTCTTGTTCTTTATCTCTATATCCGCATGGCACTAGCTATGACAAGCGATTATGAATGTGAGTGATATTATTATTTATTTATTTATTTATCTATCTGTTGTTGCTGTTTTACTTTTTATAAACATCATTATTCAGACAACATTTCATAGAACAACTTAGCTCGTTGTTTTTAAAGTAAATCACGGAAAACATTTATAAAAACAACCAAACTCCTTTTTAAAAATTGTAGGCAATCATGGTACTCTTAAAGTTTAGTATTTAATGTAGCATAGAAAGCGGAAGTAGCATATGGTGTTGGTTGAGAAGAAAGAAAAGTAAGTAGCATGAGGACTAAGTCCAATATCATTTACTCATGTTAGTTTTTAAGTCCAAGCGAACAGCTGTTGTTAGGTGACAACTTTATTGCTTCCTACACCCTTGTCCTTTTTTTTCTTTATGTAAACCAAAAATTCAGTAACATGATTTTTGTGAACATAGTAAGTTAATACATCATACTAATTTCTTGAAATATGAGGTTAATTTACATGTTTTAAAATAATGTTTAATGCAAAGTCTATTTAAAATTAAACAAGCTAAACATCTCAAATCGCCCACAACTAGGGATGACAATGGGTCAGGTATTGGTAATCCCATACCCATACCCGGTTGTAAAATCATGTCCCATACCCAGCCCAATACCCGTCGGGTATTTGTCGGTTAATTACCTTTCGGGTATCAGGTATACCTATTAGTTTGTTAAAAGATATACGTTGGGATTTCCGGATACATTTCATTACTATTATAGTTATTATATAATTTTATTTATACAACTATTATAAACAAAAACTGTACATTACATAAATATAAGTTACCTATTTAATGAAGAATAAAAGTATAAATTAAAAAATTCGGGTATATGATCGCGTATATAGTTCAGGTAAACCGGTATGTGATTTCGAGTAATCGGACCGGGTATCACCTAATCTCATACCCACTAAATTTTTTAAAACTAATCCCATACCCGGCCCAATACCTGTCCCATTTGTGTCGGATTTCGTGTTTACCCATCGGGCTCGGGTATTTTTGTCATCCCTACACACAACGAGTTCAAGTAATTGGTTACACAAGACAATCATAATACGACATGATTATTAAACGAGTAAAACAACAAACCAAATTATTTTATTTTAGTATTTATTGCTGTGTAAGAATTGTTTGTTACCTATTTTTATGATTCTTGTATTACGTTTTGATTTATATTTCCTATAAGGCTTAAGGATTGAGTGAACATGAAAATCTAGTCATAATAAAATAATGATAAGATATGGCTTATAAAATGGATAAGGAACCATTCGACATCTCAGTTATAAACAATAAATTATTGATTAATCTAGGAGAAAAAAAAGTAACTGATTAAAAATAATGGCACGTCAAAAGTTAAAAATAGCTTGAAGCAACAAAGCAAGAAGGAAAATTAGTATTTGGCGAGTCGGTGCTTTTTTCGGTGATCCGTTGCAAACTATTTTTTTTTACCGATAGATAATTTGATTTTCCATTTCTAGTTATATATTTATTTTTGGTGGGTTCCGTCAATCATCTGTTGTTAATTACTGACAAAAAAAAGGTGGTAAGTGATCATTGATGATGCTCATTCTTCTATTAGTGAGTGATCACGCTAAGGAAAATTTAACATGCACACAGAAACACCTATGTTTCTATGAATGTTGGCCGTAGTCCTATTACTAGATCTGATTTGAAACCACAATCCTTCAATAGTTCAATTGGGAAACGGTAAAGAAATATGAGATAAGTTTTATATGCATTTTTAACCTGTAATATTATAATATTAATATGAAAATCATAAATTTAAATAAAATTTCTGATTATATATGTTTCGTTCTTTTGACTATGGTATTCAAATGTCATACTTGAATTTGTATAGCTACACGAATTCAAGTTCTATAAAGTTTATGTCAAAGTTTTGAGTTAATATCGGGTTCGGTTATACCACACATAGTAGGGACGTGGAGAGCGGAGGGCAAACCCCTCCACGCCACCCACACCACCCTGCCGCCCTTCCCTTGTTCCGATGGCAAGATCCTCCTAGGCGTTGCCCCTCTTCTATCTTTGCCTCACTTGACTTTTTAACCCTTTGCCCTGCCCCCTTCCCTTTTATCATCCATTTCCTTTGTACCTTGAGGATAAATCCCCTAAAGTCTACGTGACACGTGTCACACCCTTACATTTGCCTCATACTCATATGCTCATGACTCCATGTAGTTAAAGCTAGAAATTAGGCTATCCGGTATGATAGAGGCTTATTTTTGAAAGATGATCCGTTACGTAAGCATCACGTAAGATGGGTGTGAGGATGGGACAAAAGGGATGAAACTAAGGAAATAGGGGATGGACCTATATATATATATATATATATATATATATATATATATATATATATATATATGTGTGTGTGTGTGTGTGTGTGTGTGTGTGTGTGTGTGTGTGTGAGGATGGTTTAGTCTTGTAGTGCCGGTCTCCAACGTCTGGAGGGCGACGTTCAGGACGACGCCGGGGGGGGGGGGGTGGAAACAGTGTTGTGGGCGGTAACGGGGCAGGCCAACCCTAGACCGACCCACATACCGTCTAGCGTTAGCACATCTACTAAAAACATTTATGTGTATTTAAACACTAAGTTGACCATCTCTCTTGAAGAGGGCTAGTGTGATAATTAATCTACCTTCCCCCTCCCCTCCCTACCTCACTCACTCTATATATATCCATTTTCTCTCTCTCCTTAAATTGGAGGAAGTGGATCGCATTTCATACTTGTAGCATTCTCTCTCTCTCTCTATATATAGTGTACTTGCATTGTATCTTATTGAAAGAGATGAGGGTACAATCAAAGAAGTTCCGAGGTGTCAGGCAAAGACAATGGGGATCTTGGGTTTCTGAGATCCGCCACCCTTTGCTGTAAGTTTCATTCATTTTGTAAAAACACACATCTTTCTCAAATTGTGTGATTTAATAAATATAGTTTTATTGTATCTTAATTTGGTATTTAATATATCAATGATAATTGTATATTGTTGCCTCTTTTGTTTCTCTCTTCCTACTTATATCACCATTATTCACAACATTATTAGAAGGTAGTTAGACACAAAAAGTAATCTAATATAACATTTTTCATAGAAAAAGTTGGATTTATTATTATAAAAATATGCTTTATATGATATATATATCATGATTAAAACATGATAACGTATAGATTGCAAACGTAGTGTAAAATGCTTGATTAACATATCTATAAGTGTATAAAATGATGTGTTCATATTATTTATTAATGATATACAAGACGTTGTAGGAAGCGGCGGATCTGGCTTGGAACATTTGATACGGCTGAAGCAGCGGCAAGAGCCTATGATCAAGCGGCGGTGTTGATGAACGGTCAGAATGCAAAGACAAATTTTCCTGTAACCAACAAGACACCAGAAGCCAGTAACAACAACTCTCCGGCAGCAACCCTGGCCGCTAAGCTCAGAAAATGCTGCAAGGATCCAGCACCGTCTCTAACATGCTTACGTCTGGACAGCGATAATTCACATATCGGGGTGTGGCAGAAACGTGCTGGGAAAGAGTCTCGCTCCGGCTGGGTGATGAAAGTTGAGCTTGGTGGCAAGAAGAGGAAAGAGATAGAGAAGGAGGAAGAAATGGCGTCATCATCGGAAGCTTTGTATCCGATAACGGCGGAAGATGGTGGCGGTGGCGGTGAAGAAAGCATTGAGGATGAGGAGAATAGGGTGGCAAGCCAAATGATAGAGGAATTGCTTGGCTGGAAATAGATAGTCGTGGGTGGGGACTTTTCTCAAGTATATATTGTTTATGTACCTTTTAAGAAAAATATAAAAAAGCCAAGTACATTATATATGTTAGGTTATAAAATAATATAAAAATAATAAATATCATTCCTAAAGAAATACTCAGATTGAAAATTTTTTATTATTTTTTATAGGTTGAAATTTCTTTATAGAAGTTATTTGATTAGCAGCATTGGATTTTCAATTGCATATTATATTAATATATTTGAACGGTCAACTTCATGTATATTATATATGATTGAGCAAATTGCAAATAGTAAAAATTATGTCTCATGGTTTGATTAAAATCCTTGCAATAAAAGAAGAGCATGGTCTTCCTCAAGATTAAAATCCTTGCAATAAAGTAAAAATTATGTCTCATGGTTTGATTAAAATCCTTGCAATAAAAGAAGAGCATGGTCTTCCTCAAATAATTACAGATTCTAATACGAATTGAATAGTTTCATTTTGTGTTATAACACTAGATTATAGACCTGTATATTACACGAATCTTGGTTTAAAAAAGCGCGTCTGAGGCGCGCTAGGCGCAAAGCGCAACAAGGCGCAGGCTTATGGGCTTTTTGTAACCTGAGGCGCGATATTTCCAGGAAGCGCGCTTTTCTTGGGATTTATTGAAAAGCGACAAAGCGCAGTCTTATGGGCTTTTTGGACCCTAGGCGCACCCTGTGTTATAAATCAATAGAAAGTTACTGTGGGGACCAATTTTTTTATAACCCACCTTTTAATTTAGGCACAATTTTTAATAACCCAGCTTTTTAAAGGCCTATAACTGAGTAAGTGAATAAAACAATCAGATCAAACTTTTTTAACCCTAATTGCGCCCACCATGAATTGACGTACAAACTCCCGCTCTTCTTTCTTCATCTGGCGCTCATTAATCGACCACAATTTTGGTCCGATTCAAGTTAAAGTTCGTCTAATTCAAGTTATAAAGTGATATTCTGCCACAATAGACTTCATATTAACGGTAACTTTCTGATTTCTTTACTTCTTTTGATCTTTTCTGTTAGATTTCTTAATATTTAATACATTTTACTTCATAATTTAAGTTAGTATATGTTGTTCATAGTCTGATCCTTACATACTACTTCATAATTCTAAGTTGCTGATACTTACATAATTCTAAGTTACTGATATTTAATAATTTTCAAGGTATATATTAATATAAGTTACTGTTTTATTATTTATGCTACTGATATATTACTGCTAGTCTGCTACATAATTCTAACTTACTGATACTTCATAATTTTTGGTGTATATCTAAGTTACAGTTTTATTATTTATGCTACTAATATATTACTGATACTACTGATACTTCATAATTTTTAGTTTTGTGATTTGAGTTGCTATGGAGGCTGATGATGGTGTGGCTGCTGATATATCAGCGGGGACTCAAACGGGTGACCCGGGTAGAAAATATGGCAAAGTTGATCCCAATAACAAAACTTGGTTGATTTGCAACTTTTGCGCAAAACCATCTACCGGAGAGGTGTATAGGTTAAAACAACATTTAGTTGGAGGGTTTAGAAATGTCAAGGGATGTCTAAAGTGCCCTGCACATGTTCGTGAAGAGATTAAAAAATTTATGTTGGAAAAAGCCAAGGGTAAAAATGCAGTCGATCCTCTAGTTGATGATTTTGGTTTGGGTGATGAAGAGGAGGAATTGTTACTAACATGAAGAGAAAAAGTAGGTCAGTTCAAGGAAATGTGTCTAAAAAGCCGTTTATAAATAACTACTTCTCTCGCAAACCCGAAGACACACTCAAAGGTCGAAATGGAGGAAGGCAACAAACTATAAATGAAATATGTAAAAGAGAATTGAGGGGTAATGCTTATAAGGAGATTGCTAGGTGGTTTTATGATGCCGGTATTGCTTTCCACGCGGCTACTTGTGATAGCTTCAAAAGTATGTTGGAAGCGGTTGCACAATTTGGACCGGGATTTCAAGCGCCTACAATGCATGAATTGAGGGTACCTTTACATAGAAAGGAAGTAGAGGAAACCAAAATCAGGATTGAAAATCACAAGAAAGAATGGGCGAGCAAGGGTTGTTCTATTTTATCCGATGGATGGCGTGATACGACCGTCCAAAAGGATATTGTGAACTTTCTAGTTAATTCCTGATGTGTGCGGTGTGTTATAGGTTTTTATATATATATTTTTAGCCCTTTTTACACTTTAGTCAAGTTTTAAATTTATAAAACACGATATTTTACTAACACTAAACACACATATGGGCAAGTGCACCCATCGTGAGCGTAGTAAAGCGTAGATACTGAGGTCGTCCAAGGACACAAGAGCTTTTAATACCGGTTTATCCTCAATGTCTAATCAAATCAAAATTTTAGAAAAAAAGGTTTAAACATGAAAATAAAAACAAAAAATGCTGAAAAGTAAAAATAAAAATAAAAACAGATAGACAAGTTGAATCACTTGGATCCGACTCGCCTTTAGTGTACAACCTTTGATTATTTCCGCACTTTTGCACTTTTTAAGAGATTATCTTAGTTATAGTAGTAGGCCCCTCTTTTGAAGGTGACGTTACCCTCAACCCAGTAGTTTGAGTCAGCAGGGATACAATCCTAAAGGGTTGAATTATTGAAAAATAATTAATTAAGTTAATAATGCGTAATGTGGTAGGCACCTCTTTTGAAGGTGACGTTACCCTCGGCTAAGTAGTTTGAGTCAGCAGGGACACAATCCTAAGTAGCCGGGTTAATGTTTTAATAGTAGTTTACATATGAGGGGATCAAGAAATTCGGACCCCCGCCATACAATACCAGTGGGTATTGAAGGAGGTCCTACTAAGCTTGACCCAGGTCCTTGCAGGATCTTACACTGAACAAGGCAAGACTTTTACTAAACCATTCCCTTAACCCCGACCAGGTAGCCAACATATCTCCATATAGACCGTGGAGATATGAATGGTGTAAATCTTTTATTTTATATAGACAGTAAAATAACGTCAAGACACCACGGACAAATGTTAAGGAAGATTAACCTTCAACATAAGAAACTAGTTACTAAAGTCATTAATACATAACCAAATAAAAAGTGCGAAAAGATTAAAAATAAAAAGTATTACACTAAATGCTTGTCTTCACCAAGTGATGTAAGAGACTTAGGCAAACATGGCCTTTGATTGTCAAGAACTCTTACTATCAATCTTGGATCCCGAGACTACTACACACACTCTATGATAGATGATGGATGATGGTGGTGGATGTGGGTTGTGATGGTGCTAGTGGGTGGGTGAAGTGTGAGAGAGGTGGTTTGCCAAGGGATGATTTGCAAGTGAGCCAAGCACCCCTATTTATAGCCTACACAAAAAACCTGGACACGGCCCCGTGTACATTGGGCACGGCCCCGTGTCCACCCATCTTCTCTTTCTTCATTAAATGCAGTTTGTCTGCATTAGTTGACCACGCCCCCGTGTCCGCTGGGCACGACCCCGTGTGCAGAAGCGTATCTGTACTATCAAGATTTGCTTGGATTATGCGAAACTTAGCGTTGACCACGGCCCCGTGTCTGCTGGACACGCCCCCGTGTTGGGAGATGGAAGCTTCTACAACTTTGTCTTTTATGCAGACACTTGGGCACGCCCCCGTGCTTCTTCTGTTCTCTTGTTTTTGCTTAGGAAGATGTTGTCGAGGGGTCGGGCATGCCACGTTTATTCCTTTTCTTGTATTCTTGTTAGATTTAGCTGTATTTTTGCTTCTTTTGTTCATTTTAGCTCATTTAATCCTGAAAATACAAAAGGAAGACAAAAGCACACTTTTTCCAACATTAGTACTAAAAAGGGTTAGTTTTATGCCACATTTGATGTAATTTATATGTTGCATTTTGCACACATCAAATACCCCCACACTTGAATCTTTGCTTGTCCTCAAGCAAAACTCTTTATAATATGACTTACACTCCCAAATGGAATCGGTAGAAAAGAAGGTTTTTGGGCTTTCCTTGAGTGTCGGGAATCCAAGATTTTTATTAGGTTTTATTTTTATGTTATTTACAATCCTATTCGTCATGATTTATTTAGAACATTATATATGAGAAATTACTTATTTGGGCATAACATGCCTTTTTAAAATTCCGTTTATATACAAGTTTATATACCTCACGGGAGATCACTCAATACTCGGCCGAAGATGTATTTTTGTGAAACACTCGAGCGCGGCATGGAACTTACTTCTACCATAAGCTTGCCAAGCAATCAATCCTTCTCCTTTTTAACTATACACATTTGTAAATATCAAGAGGACTTTGGGGAAGGTTAGGCTTGGGTTAAAGGTAGGTGGTTGGCTTTGTGGTTAGTAGAAAAAGGGCGAAAGGCGTAAAAAATGTCGGTTTTCGTAAGACTTTTTATTTTTATGATTTTTTATTTTTTATTTAATGAAGCATTTCTTTAAACAAACTCCTTTTTGGTGAACTTGTTTGTTTATTTCTTGGCTTCATCATATATTTTTTTATAAGGAATGTCATATGAAAACCGAGCTTCTTACTAAAATAAAGGATTTTAAATAAAAAAGGGTTTTGGTGGGTAAAGGGTGTTTGTTTTATGGGTTAGAAATGAAAAGGTTTAGGCTCAAAGGGGCTAACTAGGGGGATTTTGGGTATGTGGAAAAAGAAGAAAAATAATGGTGTTGAAAGAAAAAAGGGTTAGTCCTAATGGCTCCATCATTTACTTACTTGGGTTTAAGTTGTCCGGACCGGGAATGTATCGTCATGGCAAGTTCTAGAGTCGTAAGAACCAAGTGACTATTCACACAAGAAACGAAAAATGAGCATTTAGTTTAAAGATGTGTATTTATATGCCCAATAAAGGCTCAAAACTCACTTTTTGTGGTTTTTATGTGATCAAGTATATATAATCAAATTTTAACTAGATTTGTCATGTCGTTTCATAATTTTCTTATGTTGGTTCTTTTTATCACGACGCTATCGGTTGTAAATTTGTAAAAATATAACCTTTTTAGAACATGTTATTCCCAAATTAAACCAAGACAAGTAAAAAAAATGAAAAGTTTTTGAAAAAATTTGGGGTGTTTAGCGGTTCCAATAGAGTTTTGTGTAAGGCTTGTACTTAGGACTTGCAAAATTCAAGGTTTTAGCATCCCCTCACACTTAAATTACACACTGTCCTCAATGTGTCCCAAAAATAAGTTTTTAGGTTGATTGAATGTGTAAAAGGTGCGTTAAAAACAATTTTTTATGTTACTGGGCATCTGGACACGGGCCCGTGGTGTCCGGGCACGGCCCCGTGTTCAGGTTGCCAGTAACAAAAATCATTAAAAAGTAACAGAAGTCTGGGCACAGGGGCGTGTTCAGCGAACACGCCCCGTGTCCAGTTACCTGAACTGGGCGATTTTCTACAAACTGTTCAGCACGGGGTCGTGTTGGCTGGACACGACCCGTGCTGAACTTGCTGTAATGACGAAAAATTATTGGGAGGCTCTGTTTTTGTGCATGGGGGTGTTGGTTCAAGTTTCCCTTAGTATCCTTCACCATCCCGAGTTTGTTTTACCCATTACAACATCATCCAAACACCAAACAATTTATAAAACCATCATTCATTAAATAGAGAGAGTTACATAAAGCTCCTAATAAATTAAAATTTTTGATAAATAGGTCAGAAAACACAAGAAGTCTAAACCCGGAAAGAAGTTCTAGCCTAAAGTTTATTCTATTAGCAAAATTTTCAAAAAGATAATTCTATCGGTTGGATGTGGCTCGAAGAACCTCTTCCTCCGGATATGGTCCCTCACACGTCGGCGAGCCATTCTTCTATCTCCCTAGGGAGAAGAAAGGCGGGCTCATTGGCATCGTCATTTTGAGGGGGTGTAACTTCCACCGGGACTTGTTGCAAATCGTCAAGTGGAGGTTCCGCGGGGATGTCATCCCACCCGGTGAGATTATTGACTCCAAGTGCTAGGTTCCAATCCTCTTGAGGGAGGATTGGTTCCATGGGAGGTGTTACAAGAATGTTCAACCTCTGGTGCAAGAGGTTGATTTCTTGGAAACTGTTTTCCAACCCCACCGTAAGATAATTTATACGATCTATCAGGACCTCCTATACCGGTGTCATCTCATCAAGAGCTGTAGGATCGTGTAGCTGACCTGAATGAGTCGTTCAGAGGAGTTTTGATCTGTTTCAGGTGCGGAAAACAAGAAACAGACTTAGACACAGCTTGCAATTCACTTTAAACACCTTGTAGATTGATATAACACTGATTACATGCAAGAATCAAACCGGCAGCACCTCGGTATGATTTTCAAGAACTGTTACCACTATATTGAGATTCCGCTCGGAACACCTATTTATAGCAATCATGATCCTGCTTGAAACCGGTTCAAGCGAGATCAGACTCCATGTGATTCGGCTTAAAAATGACCAAAGTCTTGTAGATTGATATAACACTGATTACATGCGAGAATCAAACTGGCAGCACCTCGGTATGATTTTCAAGAACTGTTACCACTATATTGAGATTCCGCTCGGAACACCTATTTATAGCAATCATGATTCCGCTTGAAACCGGTTCAAGCGAGATCAGAAACCATGTGATTCCGCTTGAAAATGACCAAAGTCATTTCAAGCGGAATAAGCCACTCAAGCGGAATCAGAACCTTCACACACTAAAACATCCTATTTTATCGTACAACGTGCCCTGATCTAACCTATCTAGTACAAGACTCCATACAAGACGAAGTCGACAGATGCATGCACTAACAGACTCCCCCTCAGATGTTGACGAGTCTTACGGTGTTGAGTCTTTGCAACTTCAGTCTTGAACAGTCTCTGGGCTTCATTCTTTTGATCTGCATCAACAGACTCCCCTTAACGATATGCTGGAATTCCTTAAGTTCATCAGCATCATCAATTTCAGGATCGCAATCTGGCTTTCACAGGTTCAAAATCGTTTCCTGGCTCAACCTTTGTTCACCGAGTCTTCAGATATCGGAACCTGGCTCTTTAAACACAAGCTTCTCAGGATTGATCAACCTGGCTTTTCATATCCAAATACTCTTTGATGCTGCTCCAAGATCGTAACCTGGCTCTTATCTGGCTCAGAATCACCACCTGGCTCAGATTTACACCTGCACAATCTCTACCCCACAATAAATTTCTCAAATTTAAACATTTCAAATTTTGGAATTTAGACTCCCCCTCAAATTTAACTATATTCATGATGAACCACTTGTAAAAATGATTAAAACACATTTGTTTTCAAACACAGACTCCCCCTCACAAAAATGTCATCATGTTTAGCACTTGGAACTTTGAACATCAGCTCTTCAACACCAGTTGTCAAAAATCTTTTGGATTTTTCAAAATTTATGCTAAAACACACTAAAAATCTTTTTGGATTTTTCAAAGGAATAAAATGCAGCAAAGAAATATTTACAAACAATATTTTTGAGAGTTTGTGTAAGAGGATCATATCAGTTTTTGAGACATGTCACTAACACCGTTAAGCTTCATTTCATTTTAAGATCTAAACAATTCACCTAGATTGTCAGTATATTGGTTCACATAAATTTTCACATAAAGTTCTACTGATTCGAGATATGAGATTAATGTCTTAAGCACTTAAACTTATACGCGTTTCCCACTACTTGAATATACTCTTGTATCCAGATCCCAATATTCAGTCTTACAGGTGAGTATACCACAGATGATATCTGTAAGGGGTTAGATGTGAAACCGTGAGAGGTCAGGTCAGAACTTCCGTTCAGCAGAGAGATGACGGCTCGACTTTTGGTGTGTCCCCTTTAGAGGATCTTTTCTTCAACAGCAATGATTATCAATTTTATTGTTTCATCATTTTGCTGAGGGCGGGCTTATATTTCAAAGCATTTGCAGAAAGTATTATCCGGGGACTAGGTTAGAATTTCCATTCAGCAGAAGTCCCGGGATAATACCCCAGATATCACTGCGTATAAAGACCTAGTATCTCAAAAAAAGGGACCTTTCAAACAAGATTTCGGGGGTTATCCATATATCCAAGAACTTGTTACCCACAATATAAGCAAGTTTGAATTTAGGTTTATATCTCGTCACAATCTACTAAATGTGTAAAAACCTACTGACATATCCACAGTGAGATTGTTTATCACATTTTAATTTCCATTTCTTTAGCATGTTGTGACAGTTCACTGATGTACTATCATTTCCTCTTTTATACACCAAAACTCATTTTTGGTTTTTATCATGTTTTTGGCTTTTTTAAATTTTCTAATGTTTTTGACTTTTCTGAAAATTTTTACTCCCCCTAAAATGCAAACTCATTTAAAGAAATTTGAAAAACAAACTAAGCTCTTGACCCACTTTGTAGAAACAAATGTTAAAAAAAACTATACAAATAAAATGACAACCGATATCAAATTGCTTCAATTCGCCATTCACTTGGCATAAACAATCAGAACTCCCCCTTTCATCAAACTATTTTCTCATTATGATTTCAAAACACTTAAGTTTGTTTTAATCAAAATGATTTTTCCGGAAAATTAGTTTAGTTGATTTTATCACTTGTAGGGACTGGTTCATCATCCTGTTCATTCAAACACTTATATGAGGATTACATCAAGTTCAAACTAATGACCTTGATGAATCACTTGTAATATCCAACCTCTCACCACTTCTAAGTATATCCAAATCATTTAACCACATGTAGGAATAAAACATCTACACAAACCATTTTACCAACTAGAATGCCGATTCCTGCTTCACACTTACCAACCTGGAAGCTCCGGCATAGTCCATCACCTGTAAAATTTAAACAATTTTAAACTTCTTAACAAAAACAATTTTATCAAGAAAGATGCCGATTCCTAATCCGCAATTACAAACTTGGGATCTCCTGCAAGTCAGATGTTTCAAGGGAAAAGAATTTCCACCCAAGTCTGACCAACCTTGGGTGTTTTCAACTCTTGTTCAGTTGGGTTATAAGTTGCTTTCTTTGTAGCGTAAAAATCTTTAACCCCTTTGGCCTTTCCCTCGACCATTTTCCCAAAATTTTTTTTAACATTCCCATTGAATGTTTTCTCGACATCAAACTCTTTCTCCTCGGTATAAAACTGATCCGAGATTTCAACCTTACCAACTTTCTTCAATGATGGAAAACTAACATCATTCATTAAAGACACTGAATTTTCTTCTTTTAACTCAACCTGTGGCTCCTCTGATTTTGTGGAATCAGGTTCATCGTCGACTTTCTCACCACATTTCTTAACAACCCACATTTGGTTGTCTTTTGCTTTCTTTTTGTAAAAATTTTTCTTTGAACATTCACTAACTTCATAAGTAGAATTTTCAAAAGTTTTAAATGCTTCAGTTGGTGGTTCAACATCGACCACTTTTTCTTTAAGTTTGATACTCCCTGTTTTGGTTTTATCATTTGAGAACAAGTTGATGCAATGTGACCAGCTTTATTGCATTTGAAACAGGTTCGAGTATCTTTTCTGTGAAAAACTCCAGTTCCTTTTCTTTTCATCTCAGCAAGAAACTCCTGGTTTGATTGTTTCCAGAATGGTTTCTTCTGTTCATCCTCAGCACTTCCACCTGAAACAAATTCTGTTTTTGTTTTAGAATTTTTCTCATTTTTATAATTTCTGGTGGAACAAACCCAATGCTTTCTTTTTGTAGTTTCCCTTATGGTTTGGTTTCTTTTGAAAACCACAACCAGAATTGTAACCCTTTTTCTTGTTTAATCGTTGTTGTACTCTTGAAGTGTATTTTTTAGGTTTTCCAGAAAGATTTAAATCTTTTATTTCAGAAATATTAATTTCTGTCATTTTGAAAACCTTTTTGATCAATTCAAATCTAACACTTCTTATTGGAAACTCCTTATCAGAAACTCGTTTAATCATCGGTTTTGAACTGTTGACTGACGAACTTGACCCTCCAGACTCAGATTTTGACTCAGACTCCTCATCAATATCCAACACCTGATCAACCACCTTTTTGATTAACTCAGACTCATGATCAGTGTCAGACGAGGTGAACGTGACGTCAATGTTTTCTGGTAATTCATCAGTTGTATCGGTTTTTAAGTTTATATTGACTGCTTTTTCGACTTGCTCCTCATTTGGTTTTCTGGGAGAATAACCTTCCCAGATCGGAGGCGGACACTTGTTATAGCTAACACTCGGTTTCTTACCAGTATCTTTCTTCTTTGGCTTGTCGTCTTTGAATGCTTCAAAACCTGCAACAGTCGGATAAATTCGATCAATAAGATAATCAGAACTAGAATAACTTTGTAATAAACGTCTGATTCTCTCATTCTCAATTTTCTCAGACTCCAACTCTTGCTTCAGCTTAGCATTTTCTTCAATGTAATGATTGATTGCTTTTTGCTTTGTCATCATTGTTGCGTTCATCATGGTCAAAGCGTCTTTTCTCTCAGAATTTGTCTTTTGAAGACCGGTTACTGTTCTATTCAAAACATCATAAGATTCCTTTACGTAGTTTAGATTAAACTGTAATTGTTCTTTCATTTTCTCAAACTCAGCCAACTTCTCATCTTTTGCTGCACAATCTTTGCAAGATTCAAGACACTTTGCGCATGGCTTGATGACTTCCACAATCTTTTCAACTTCAATTGTTTTTACTACCTCAACCACCTTTTCTGCTTCAGTTACCTGCTCAGTTTCAACAATTTCCTCAGCAATACTTTTAACTTCATCATTTTGAACAGTCTCATCTTCTTGAGCAACATTTTCAGGCTTCATATGCTTTTGCTCTTTTGCTGCTCTTTTCTCCTTCAGCTTCTCCAGACGATCTGCAAAATAAAAATGAAAACTTTCAGGAGAGAGATAAGATTTTGCAACATTAATATGTTTTTCTTCCTCATCATCACTACTGTCATCAGTTGGTGATTGATCAAATTCTACTGATTTATCAGAACTATCATCTGAAGAACCAGAGTCAGATGGTGTTTGATCGAAAACAACTTCTCTTTCTGAACTTTCTTCAGAACTCTGTGAACTTTCATCAGATGAAACAGACTTTTCATCTTCATTCTTCACACTAACTCCAATAGATTTCATCCATTCGGTGAACATGTCTGGTTCTTTCACAATCTTAGCAATGAAAGCTTTAAACTCTCCCTTTTCATCAACAAACATATCCCAGCTAATGCCTTCAGGTAGCCTTTCATCATCTTGATTGATTAGGCATGCTTTGCTTTCGGATGAAATGTATTTGTTCCAGTTAAAACTTTCTTGATTTCCCAAACATGCTCTCTTTGAATCCTCAATCACTTTTCTACCATGAGCCACTTGTGGTTCTTGTTGTTGTTGCTGACCAGCTTGTTGGTATATGGCTTTCCGGTAGTAGTTATCTTTTCCAAACGGATTCTTTTCATCATTCACTTCTCTATTCTTGCATTCCCTCTTGAAATGACCTTTTTCCCTGCATTTAAAACAAGTAACTTTAGATTTATCGAAACCTAAAGTAGAAACATGTGTATCAAGAAAGTCATTTCTCCCGGTAATCATCTTAAACTTTTCTGCTCTTCTTAAGACACTGGCTAAACACCATTTGATGTCCATGAGCTCCATCTCTTCAGCGTCTATTTGATCGTAATCCTCCTTTGTTAGCATAGGATTCCTGATCCGTCCTGCAACCAAACCTTCATAGGATAGTAGCACGGAACCAAGTAATGCCATGTGATCTTTCGCAACTTCTTCTGAGAAACTTTGACCATCAGGAAGATTCAAAGCAATGTTGCATTGTATCACATAACCATTTCCAGTTTTTGAGCTTTGAGAACTGAAACTTTCAGATGAACTCTTTGGATTAACACTCGGATATGAAGAAAAACCACTGCTTTTGTTTGTACTATGATCAACTTTTTCAGATGAATCTCCAGCACTAAATGCAGTTTGAATTTTTGGGCTTCTTTCAACTTCTGGAACACTGCCTTTGTAGTATATTTTCACGTCTTGTTGACCACTCGGATTGTTCATCCTTGCAATCTTCTATTGTTCCATATCTTGACCTTCAATTTTCTCAATGAACTAAGAAATCGTCAACCCATCATATACTCTAGTGTTCTTCAAGATCATCAAGTAAGTACCCCACTCTTTTTGAGGTAAAGCATCAGCTAACTTGTCGACCCATTCTTCACGATCTTTGGTTATGCTCAGCATCGACATGGATCGCACTAAATGGCAATATCGTTCAATTAGCTTCTTTGCATCTTTCCCGGGTAAACTAGTGAAAAGATCAAATTCGTTCTTAAGTAATGTCACACCCCCAATTTCCACGTGTCATCGGTGGGCCCGGTGGGGAGTATAGTGACGTAGTTGGCATCATCATAGACAAACAACACAATATAATAATGCACAGCGGAAGCAAAGATAGATTCATTTCAACTTTAATAAAATGTAATATTAAATATCACTGATAGTTGAAACGGATCCACAGGCGGATCAAAATAAAATATGATATTGTTAAACAGTTTTATTGTCATCCAAGCTTGCGAGACTTATTGTGGACGCTCTAGAAGACAGCCAGCCTAGTACGTGTAGTACCTGCACTTTAACCTTTTGGGAAAATACGCCAGTTTACACTGGTAAATACAAATTAACTGACTCATTTTGAAAATGATTGAAAATTGATTTAAATGCACATGGCATAAAAATATTTTTATAACTTGGGATAATTATGCAATATAATCTTGTAATGGATTTACATGTTACTCCGCGTTCAGTAGCCCGATCCGTAGACCGGGTTAAAGATTAATAGACACACCACAATATAGAGTTATACACTGACGGGTGTACGCCTACACCCCGTGCTCAGGTCGTGGCCATCTCGTAAGATGATGCCAAGGATATCCGGGACATGGTCATTAACCCCCCAAAGGATTCAAGTAATAAAACACATTCAAAACAAGGTCATCTCAATGAATTTAACCACTATACGATTAAAGAATTCGATGCCGGACCAAGCGGTATTTTATATACCTTACCCCAAGCCCGTATAGGGAAAATAAGTTAAAAGTATTTACCTTTGTAAGTATGAATCACAATTGGCAAGTGAAGGTAGCTTTTACTGGGCCTCCTATTCTGGAACAAAGGTTTATAATAACCTATTAGATTTCTAACGGGCCTTTATTTAAGCCTAAGCTTAGACCGGTTAGTTTCAAGGACGATACGGTTCAAGCGCACGATTAAGCGAAGACCGGATAGAATGTGATTTAGACCCGACAAGTTTGAATACTTGTATAATTTGGGTATGCTAAATACATTCGGGATTTTGAGACAAAATGATAATGTTTGACCCGTTTCGGTCAATTTATGCAAACTAGTTACATAAACCGAACCGAACGCTAAAAGAGCGTTACGGGTAACCACAAGAGTCATATGCAAGTTTCCTGAGATAATATGCTTTAAATATGTTATAATATCAGCAAGTTATATTCTATTATGCCCCGAATGAATTTAAACTCAATTTATGCCTTATAAGGGCATTTTGGTCATTTAAAAGATTATAAAAGAGTTAAATTGGAAATCTGAGTTACAGGTCTGATTTATACAGTAAATATACTTAATTTGATATATTATAACAGTAGGGTATGACCCATATACAAAACTTATCATTTAAAATCAAACTATGCACCTTAGGGCAATTCGGTAATTTCACAAGGGCTTAAATGGTCAAAACTGGAAACCTGAGTTCAAAAACTTATACTTACTGTTATTTTATAAAAATATGCTAAATACATCAGTAGGTATTAACCGTATATGTTTAATATGGGTGTAGCGCATACTATGCGTTAAAAACGCTTAGAAAGGCGATTTAGAGCCGTTTCCGGATTTTCAAAGGAAATCTGATATTTTTATATTTCCAGAATGCCCAAAATAATTTATTTAACATATAAAATCAGTAGAAAAAAGGTTTGGGGTCAAAAAGATTTATAAAACTCATTTTATGGCTTAAAAGGTCAAAACCGGTATTAACCGAATCGAACTTAGAGACCTATGATACGATCAACCAAAAATTAAATAAAAATCTTCAAAAATCCCAAAATATTATATAACATCAGTGGGTAAAAAGTTTTATATCAAAAAGTGGGCTTAAATAGGTTATATGCTAATTACGCCGTTTATTTAACATAAAGCTTTAGTTTTACGATATCGGACATAACTCTAAATCTGGACCTCCAACTGATATCAAATTTTCGGTGCAAGTTTATAAATCAGTAATAAAGGTTTCTACTCTTTCACTTTTCCAAAAATCACGTTTTATAGCAAAAAGGGCAAAATAGTCAACTTTAAGCATAAATCGGAAACATGCATATGAATCGGTTAAGCATGGACTCAAGTTGTAAAAATTCCAGAGAGTTAAACTTAAATAAAAATGGTCCAAAATAAGCTCTAATGCAGATCTCAAACATGCATGCACGGATCCGAATCGAGAGTCAAAGGAAAAGTCATTTTATAAGACTTTCGGTTCCAATCCGGGTTTATACTAAAAATTGTCGAGTTGATTATGATAAAACATATTCTTACATTCATTATAAAGTTATTTTGATGATCAAACTGATTGCATGACATCTACATTACCATTTATGCTAGATTTTGCAAAAACACTTCCTGATGACTTTTTAAGAACATCTTTGACTCGACAATAATCATGCTTAGAGTGGGAATCAGAAAATACCCTTTTGAGGGTTTGTTTCCCACATAAATACCAACTTGTAGGTACCTTCAATTTGAGAAATGACTGAGCCATTTTCGTTTAATCGGAAAGTCAAACTATAGATACGATGGATTGACTTTCGGCTAATAATCTAAGCTAGAACGAATTAGAGAAGGTTATGAATGCTTACAAGAGTCCTATAGAAGCTTAGATATCACTATGAAGTTGCCTTGTCGTCCAGAAAGCTCCAGAGGTTGCCTTGTGAATTCTTGAAAGTTGTAGTGTTCTTGGTTTCTAACACAAGTCCCAAATTATGAAGCTTTGATCTGATTATAAGGTGTTTCTGATGTTGTAAGAGTGCTACAGGTGTCCCAACATGCATGAAGGTTGATTGGTGAGTTTGGGAGGTGCTGAAAGCTGTCATCAACTCACTAAACGGACTCAACAGCTGCTGTTCGCGAAATTGTGGAGCTGGGCGTGGGTCGGGCCCGCTTAAGGGTGCCCAGGCGGGCCGCCTGGGCTTGCAGATCCACAAAATTTGTTTAAATGTTGCAGTTTGGTCCCTGCTCCTTGGTTACGAGGTTTTGGCCCTTTATCTTGACCCTTAGACCCTAAATTCTTATTTTTAAGGACCTTGGGACATTTACCAACATGGTAATGTCCTCGGTTAACTTTGCGCTCACCCGAAAAGTCATGAAATTCGACGTTGACGCTTTTAACCCCTCAAGTACGGTTTTGGCCATAACTTTCTCATACGATAACGAAACTTCATGAAATTTTTACCACATATTCTAGTGAGTATATTCTATTATTACAAAGCTTCGGGGCTGCCAAAAGATCACTCAGAAGTATAAATTCAAGATGTTGACACTTTTAGTCCCTGTAGTTTGTAATTCCTTACTTTCGTGCATTTTCCGCTTCGTATGATCCATGTTCTATCCGTTTAGGGTTATAAAAACCATGTAGGGTTATTGTAGAGTCTATTTATCCATTGTTGACACTTTGGACCCTTATGTTCCATAGTTTTCACTGTTTGTCAACTTTAGTCCCTCTAAAGTATGTTTTCGCATATGCAAAACCCATGACACGTGTCAATGCATTATTGGACGTAAATTTTCGAGGTGTTAATTCCTCACCCCCTTAAAAGAAATCTCGACCTCGAGATTTACTGAAACAAATGAGGGTATTTTTCTTTCATCGTGGATTCTACTTCCCATGTGTATTCGGGACCTCTACGGGCATCCCGTTTGACCTTAACAATAGGTATGTACTTTCTTCGAAGCTTCTTTACCTGTCGATCCTTAATCAACAATGGTTTTTCCACGAACTTCAAACTCTCATCTATGTGTATATCCGTATGTGGTATGACCAGTGATTCGTCAGCGAAACACTTCTTCAGATTACAGATGTGGAACACATTATGAATAGCGCTAAGTTCTTCAGGCAAGTTTAACTTATAAGCAACTGACCCGACACGTTCGACAATCTCGAAAGGTCCTATATATCTCGGGCTTAGCTTGCCTTTCTTACCAAATCGCATCACCCCTTTCCAGGTGGATACCTTAAGCAATACTTTGTCACCTACTTCGAAGTGAAAAGGCTTACGTTTTGGATCCGCATAACTTTTCTGCCTATCCCTGGCAGCTTTTAAACGATCGCGAATTTGGACAATCTTGTCCGTCGTCTCAAAAATAATCTCTGGTCCTGTTAGTTGGACATCTCCAACTTCCGCCAACAAATAGGCGATCTACACTTTCTACCGTATAAGGCCTCAAAAGGCGCAGCTTTTATGCTGGTGTGGTAGCTATTGTTGTAGGAGAATTCGATCAGTGGTAGGTTCTTATCCCAACTACCACCCAAGTCGAGCGCACATGCTCGAAGCATGTCTTCCAAAGTTTGAATAGTACGCTCACTCTGACCATCAGTCTGAGGATGATAGGCCGTACTAAAATTTAAGCGAGTGCCCAAAGATTGTTGGAAACTCTTCAAAAAATGAGAAGTATATCTAGTATCTCTATCGGAGATAATAGATACAGGTATACCATGCAGCGCTACAATCTTATCAACGTATAATTGAGCTAACATATCGGAGCTATAAGTCTCCTTGATGGGTAGAAAATGAGCTGACTTCGTCAGTCTATCTACTATGACCCATATAGTATCGTTTCCCTTCCTTGTCTTGGGTAATTTGGTGATAAAATCCATTGTCACCATCTCCCACTTCCAGGTGGGAATTTCAGGTTGTTGAAGCAAACCTGACGGCTTCTGGTGCTCAGCTTTGACTTGCGCACAAGTCAGACATTTAGCTACATGCTCAGCTACAGACTTCTTCAAACCAATCCACCAGTAGTTTGCCTTTAGATCCTGGTACATCTTATCAGCTCCAGGATGAACGGAATATTTGGAGCTGTGGGCTTCCTGGAGGATAACATCTCGAAGTCCTCCATAAACTGGAACCCATATTCGTCCATTCAGTCTTAGCATTCCATCTTTGTCGTAGGATAACTGCTCCTCAGTTACTCCTAACTTCTCTTCAGGATAGTTAGCTTCCAACACAGCTTCCTTCTGTGCAGCTAATACCCTTTCGTTCAAATTATTCCTTATTTCTATGCGCTTGGCATTGATCCTTATTTCTATGTCGCATGTTCAAGTCCTTCTGATTGAACAAATGTTGAAGGCTCTTGTGATCCGAATAGATCACGCACTTGGTTCCGTACAAGTAGTGTCTCCAAAGTTTCAGTGCAAATACAACGGCACCCAGTTCCAAGTCGTGGGTGGTGTAGTTTTTCTCGTGCACCTTTAGTTGTCGTGAAGCGTAGGCAATGACCTTGCCTCTCTGCATGAGTACACATCCCATACCAGTGTGTGATGCATCGCAATACACCACGAATTCTTCTATACCATCAGGCAATGTTAACACTGGTGCATTGCTCAACTTACTCTTCAAAATGTCAAAGGATTCCTGCTGCTTAGGGCCCCAATCAAACTTAATCTTCTTACGAGTCAACGGAGGTAGGGGCGCAACAATCCTTGAAAAATTCTCGATGAATCGCCTATAGTATCCTGCTAATCCTAGGAAACTGCGAATTTCGGTAGGCGTCTTTGGCTCTTGCCAATTCATAACTGCTTCTACCTTAGCGGGATCCACTTGGATACCACGCTCACTTACTACATGTCCAAGGAACTGGACTTCTCGAAGCCAAAATTCACATTTCGAAAATTTGGCATAGAGTTTCTCATGATGTAGAAGTTTGAGAATACAACGAAGGTGTTTCTCGTGGTCAGCCTGGTTCTTTGAGTAAATAAGGATGTCGTCAATAAAGACGATGACGAATTTATCCAGATAAGGCTTGCAGACGCGATTCATGAGATCCATGAATGCGGCTGGTGCGTTAGTGAGCCCAAATGGCATCACTAGGAACTCGTAATGTCCATAACGAGTTCTAAACGCTGTCTTGTGCACATCTTCATCCTTGACCTTCAACTGGTGATAGCCTGACCTCAAGTCGATCTTGGAAAAGTAGCTTGCCCCTTGTAACTGATCGAACAGATCGTCGATCCTGGGCAACGGATATCTATTCTTGATAGTGACTTTGTTAAGCTCACGGTAATCGATGCACAGGCGCATCGATCCATCCTTCTTTTTGACAAACAAAATCGGCGCTCCCCAAGGAGACGAGCTAGGTCTAATAAAACCTTTAGCTAACGGATCATCCAACTGCGTCCTTAACTCCTTTATATCCGTTGGTGCCAACCTATATGGAGCTCTCGCTACTGGCGCCGCACCCGGAATGATGTCAATTCGAAATTCCACTTGCCTATCTGGTGGTAAACCAGGTAGTTCTTCCAGAAACACTTCAGGGTATTCCGAAATGACAGGGATATCTTCAATCTTCGGCTTTGGCTCATCAACAGTAATTTGTGCCATGTAAATGACACAACCTTTCTGCAGACATCTGGATGCCTTGAGCATGGACACTTGCTCAGGCAATCCATGCTGGGTATCTCCTTGGATAGTGAGTGACTCACCGGACGGAGTTTTAACTACTACTTGCTTTCTGTTGCACACAGTCTGGGCTTGGTTGTGTGACAACCAATCCATACCTATCACTACATCAAAACCGGCTAGCTTAAAGGGAAGCAAGGATAATGGGAAAGAATGATTCCTAATGGATATGACACATCCATCTAAAACAGTTGAGGCGGTTTCTATGGTTCCATCAGCCAATTCCACCTCATACTTCACTTTTAAGGTTTTAACAGGTAGGTTTAACAACTTACAGAACTTATCATCTACAAATGACTTATCAGCTCCAGAATCAAACAAGACTCTAGCAAAAACATCGTTTACAAGAAAAGTACCTGTAATAACGTTGTCGTCTTGAACTGCTTCCTTAGCGTCCATCTTGAAGACTCTTGCATTGGTCTTCTTTCCATCATCGGTTTTCTTAGCGTTCTTTGGGCAATTCGTCTTAATGTACCCTTTCTCGTTGCAACCGTAACATGTTGCATCCTTCAGACCTTTGCACTTCAAAGTCGTATGATCCGTAGATTTGCAGATTCCACAGGTTCTCATTTGGGACTGCGATTTCGACTCTAAGCGACACTTCCCAAAATGGTGTTTCTTGCAGGTCTTGCATTTGGGCTTATCCCCTGATGGTTGCCAATCTCTCTTGAATCCCGACCCTTTCCTGTGGTCGTTATTCCCTCGGTGTCTTTTCTCCGATCTTCGTGAGGTATCGTCCTCACGTTTCCTCTTGTTCTCCTCCGAGTTCTTAAGAGCTCTCAACCTGACTACGTCCTGGGTGAGAGAGAGAGATAGATCAGCTACGGATCTGAACGTTGTAGGCCTCGATGCCTTAACACTCGCCTTAATCTCAGGTGCCAAACCCCCAATAAAACGGGCAATCCTTCTCGGCTCTGGGGTTACCAAGTATGGCACTAATCGAGATAGAGTATTGAAAGTGGTGAGATATGCCTGGCAATCTAGATTCTTCATCACCAAGGATACGAAGTCTGACTCGATCCTTTCCACTTCATGTTTTGGGCAAAAGTTCTTTAATAAGGGCCACGAACTGATCCCACGACATACTGTAAAGTGTGGCCTTACCGGCAGCTTGCAAGAGAGATTTCCACCACGCCAGTGCGTCTCCTTTGAATGATTGGGACACGTACTTCACTACATCCCAATCAGCACACCCGCTGATATCAACAACTGTATCCATTTCATCTAACCAGGTCATGCAGTCGACCGCTCCTTTCTCCCTAGTAAAGTCCCGGGGTTTGCATGAAACGAAATATTTGTACGTACAGGACTTGCTGTGCGATTCCTGTTTCTGCTTGATCTCCTTTTTCGGGATACTGCTATGATTAGAGGAGTGATTATCCTCGTCATTCTTCTTTGGCTCATCTTTCTTTGATATATCTTTCTTAGAAGGCGGTTTGCTATGAGCCTCCGAATGATTATTGGATTTGGAATGTGGTACAGTTCGGGTCCTACTTCGGGTCCCGCTTGATTCCCTAAATTGCCTATCAATGGCCTTGGCAACAGCATTTTCTACCAGTGCTTGTAGCTCCGCACCAGTTACATGAATCTTAGTATTATCTGGGTTTTCCTCAGAATGACTGTTTGTTTCTTCCGACTTAGCCATGTAGCTTTAGGAGCTACATAAAAGTAAGGACAAGGTCTATTTAGAAACCTAACAGTATTATCGTTCTTGACGATTTATTAACCATGGTAAATAATAGCCATATTAGTTAATTTATTTAAATTTCATTCAGCACTTTTATTAGCATCTTTATCATAGAATGAAATATATATATTGGCACAATAGGCCTAGTCACTTGGACGAATTTCTAAATTTGAATTTAGATTTTTATAGGATTGAATTTGTATAATTAAAACAAATAAATCCTTTGCTTGGCAGGGAGTCTATAAACCACGGCTGCCTTTTTGTTTTATATGACATTAATTATAACCCGTAGGCATGATGTCATAATCAAATATGTATACAATAAAATTTTTGGATACTTTATTAAAAGGGTGACATGTGTGATTTTGCGGATCACGCTTGCCAAGAATGTTAACATGTTTACAGATGTTAACAGAGATTGAATCTTTTAAATAGGTTTTACCATAATGGCCAGGTCTTTAATATGACATTCAAGCTAGGTTTTACCTTTTTAAGATTCTTATTATTAAAATGGTAAATCAAAATAAAAATCACTACTTTTCATTTATTTATTTTCATGCATATAGATTAAAAATGAAAACTTAAATTAACCATTTTAAATAAAATTAACTAGTACGAGTTTGCCCTAAACGGGACTTTTTCTTAAACAACATGCCCACGCAGGAGCTAAGCAAATAAACAAACAAACAAACAAACAAACAGACCCACGCAGGGGTCATACAGAAATAAGCATACCCACGCAGGGGTAGAACAGGAATGAAATATACCCACGCAGGGGTAGAGTACAGGAATAAATGTCCTCACAGGGACATGAGTAAATAAGCTAACAAACAAAGGATTTAATAATCCTTCTTGCTTTTTCCCTTGATCAAATCTACCATCTTCTTAAACATCCCGCGGTTATGTCGGCGATCTTCTCGCAATTCATGCCGCAATTCAAGTCGCACATCATTTATCCCTTGAAGGATTTCTTGAACTTGTGGCGGCGACATCATCGGTGCCGGTGGTGGCATCTGATATTGCGGTGGTTGAGGAGGCTGCGGCTGCTGGTATCCATGCGATGAGTATCCAAAAGTCGATTGTCCCGTAGCCCAAGGACCTCCAAAAGCACCCTCCTGATTGAGAGGGTTGTAGCTCGAAGCTATCCAGTAGGGATCCCCTGTATAGTCATAACCTGGGGGAAAAGTCGGCTCGAAGGGATTGAACGCTGCCGCGCTGGCATAAGCAGGGATTGGCTCTCCAAAGTTTTGCGGTGGCGGTGGCGCGATTGGCACAGAGGTTACTTCCGAGACGGGCTGCGAAGATTCTCCCATCTCTGGCTCTTCGTGAAGAGGCGAGTAGCGGCTGCTACCTGAATGTGGAGGGGTGCCGATGCGTATCCCTCCTCGTGTGGACATCCGGGCGTTCCTTCCCCTTCGCCTCTGAGGCGGAGGAGGCAAAACTGGAGGTGGTGGCGGCGGCGGAGTGACCATGTCGCGCCAGAAACCCTCAGAAGGGTCCTGCTGCTGCTGAGGCTGCTGCTGAAGCTGCTGCTGGGAGTGCAGGGGAGAGCTGTGATGCGACTGGTGTAAGGGAGAGTTGTGGTAACTGGGGGTAAACACCCAGTCATGCTGCTTGAATCTCTCCTCATAACTGTCGAGACCATTGTAAGGTGATCCCACAAACGGTGACCCATCTGAAATCTCGATGGGGTGGTTCGGTGTTCCGGACGGTGGCATGGAAGGATCGGTATCCTCATCGATATCCATCTCGTTGCCACCCGGAAAGTGGTCTTCCGGTCCAAGTGGGTTATGACCCATTGGTTCTCCCAAGTAATCATCAGGGTTGTACAGGCCCTGATAGACAGGTGCTGGGTAATCAAAAGGTGATTGGTGGAGAGGAATGTAGGATTGATGGGAGTTGTGGGGCTCATTTTCTGAATGAGGCCCAAAAGAGTGGGGAATGGAAGGTGAGGTACTCAGTGATGCTGAGTGCCTGGCGGGTTCAGCGAACGATCTCCAAAGGTTTCGGGCATCAGTGTTTTGGGGTCCTGAAGGGGTTCGCCTATGCGAAGGCCCAGCTTCATGGTCATAAGAGGTTGCGAATGCTCCTCATCCCCTTCCTCTTACACGTGGCGGCATTTTGAACCTGTCAAAATCAAACAAGTGGCACAACAAAATATATAAGACAAAGTTAGAAAATAAAATAAATTTTGAATATTTCCTAGGTTCTTTGTCTAGACTCGAGAATCGAGGAATGTGCAATTGTGTAACTGAGATTAAACACAGAAGGTTAGTGTTTAATTCACTCAGCGTTGGCTCTGATACCAACCTGTCACACCCCCAATTTCCACGTGTCACCGGTGGGCCCGGTGGGGAGTATAGTGACGTAGTTGGCATCATCAAAGACAAACAACACAATATAATAATGCACAGCGGAAGCAAAGATAGATTCATTTCAACTTTAATAAAATGTAATATTAAATATCACTGATAGTTGAAACGGATCCACAGGCGGATCAAAATAAAATATGATATTGTTCAACAGTTTTATTGTCATCCAAGCTTGCGAGACTTATTGTGGACGCTCTAGAAGACAGCCAGCCTAGTACGTGTAGTACCTGCACTTTAACCTTTTGGGAAAATACGTCAGTTTACACTGGTAAATACAAATTAACTGACTCATTTTGAAAATGATTGAAAATTGATTTAAATGCACATGGCATAAAAATATATTTATAACTTGGGATAATTATGCAATATAATCTTGTAATGGATTTACATGTTACTCCGCGTTCAGTAGCCCGATCCGTAGACCGGGTTAAAGATTAATAGACACACCACAATATAGAGTTATACACTGACGGGTGTACGCCTACACCCCGTGCTCAGGTTGTGGCCATCTCGTAAGATGATGCCAAGGATATCCGGGACATGGTCATTAACCCCCCCAAAGGCTTCAAGTAATAAAACACATTCAAAACAAGGTCATCTCAATGAATTTAACCACTATACGATTAAAGAATTCGATGCCGGACCAAGCGGTATTTTATATACCTTACCCCAAGGCCGTATAGGGAAAATAAGTTAAAAGTATTTACCTTTGTAAGTATGAATCACAATTGGCAAGTGAAGGTAGCTTTTACTGGGCCTCCTATTCTGGAACAAAGGTTTATAATAACCTATTAGATTTCTAACGGGCCTTTATTTAAGCCTAAGCTTAGACCGGTTAGTTTTAAGGACGATACGGTTCAAGCGCACGATTAAGCGAAGACCGGATAGAATGTGATTTAGACCCGACAAGTTTGAATACTTGTATAATTTGGGTATGCTAAATACATTCTGGATTTTGAGACAAAATGATAATGTTTGACCCGTTTCGGTCAATTTATGCAAACTAGTTACATAATCCGAACCGAACGCTAAAAGAGCGTTACGGGTAACCACAAGAGTCATATGCAAGTTTCCTGAGATAATATGCTTTAAATATGTTATAATATCAGCAAGTTATGTTCTATTATGCCCCGAATGAATTTAAACTCAATTTATGCCTTATAAGGGCATTTTGGTCATTTAAAAGATTATAAAAGAGTTAAATTGGAAATCTGAGTTACAGGTCTGATTTATACAGTAAATATACTTAATTTGATATATTATAACAGTAGGGTATGACCCATATACAAAACTTATCATTTAAAATCAAACTATGCACCTTAGGTGCAATTCGGTAATTTCACAAGGGCTTAAATGGTCAAAACTGGAAACCTGAGTTCAAAAACTTATACTTACTGTTATTTTATAAAAATATGCTAAATACATCAGTAGGTATTAACCGTATATGTTTAATATGGGTGTAGCGCATACTATGCGTTAAAAACGCTTAGAAAGGCGATTTAGAGCCGTTTCCGGATTTTCAAAGGAAAGCTGATATTTTTATATTTCCAGAATGCCCAAAATAATTTATTTAACATATAAAATCAGTAGAAAAAAGGTTTGGGGTCAAAAAGATTTATAAAACTCATTTTATGGCTTAAAAGATCAAAACCGGTATTAACCGAATCGAACTTAGAGACCTATGATACGATCAGCCAAAAATTAAATAAAAATCTTCAAAAATCCCAAAATATTATATAACATCAGTGGGTAAAAATTTTTATATCAAAAAGTGGGCTTAAATAGGTTATATGCTAATTACGCCGTTTATTTAACATAAAGCTTTAGTTTTACGATATCGGACATAACTATAAATCTGGACCTCCAACTGATATCAAATTTTCGGTGCAAGTTTATAAATCAGTAATAAAGGTTTCTACTCTTTCACTTTTCCAAAAATCACGTTTTATAGCAAAAAGGGCAAAATAGTCAACTTTAAGCATAAATCGGAAACATGCATATGAATCGGTTAAGCATGGACTCAAGTTGTAAAAATTCCAGAGAGTTAAACTTAAATAAAAATGGTCCAAAATAAGCTCTAATGCAGATCTCAAACATGCATGCACGGATCCGAATCGAGAGTCAAAGGAAAAGTCATTTTATAAGACTTTCGGTTCCAATCCGGGTTTATACTAAAAATTGTCGAGTTGATTATGATAAAACATATTCTTACATTCATTATAAAGTTATTTTGATGATCAAACTGATTGCATGACATCTACATTACCATTTATGCTAGATTTTGCAAAAACACTTCCTGTTGACTTTTTAAGAACATCTTTGACTCGACAATAATCATGCTTAGAGTGGGAATTAGAAAATACCCTTTTGAGGGTTTGTTTCCCACATAAATACCAACTTGTAGGTACCTTCAATTTGAGAAATGACTGAGCCATTTTCGTTTAATCGGAAAGTCAAACTATAGATACGATGGATTGACTTTCGGCTAATAATCTAAGCTAGAACGAATTAGAGAAGGTTATGAATGCTTACAAGAGTCCTATAGAAGCTTAGATATCACTATGAAGTTGCCTTGTCGTCCAGAAAGCTCCAGAGGTTGCCTTATGAATTCTTGAAAGTTGTAGTGTTCTTGGTTTCTAACACAAGTCCCAAATTATGAAGCTTTGAGCTGATTATAAGGTGTTTCTGATGTTGTAAGAGTGCTACGGGTGTCCCAACATGCATGAAGGTTGATTGGTGAGTTTGGGAGGTGCTGAAAGCTGTCATCAACTCACAAAACGGACTCAACAGCTGCTGTTCGCGAAATTGTGGAGCTGGGCGTGGGTCGCAGCCCGCTTAAGGGTGCCCAGGCGGGCCGGCTGGGCTTGCAGATCCACAAAATTTGTTTAAATGTTGCAGTTTGGTCCCTGCTCCTTGGTTACGAGGTTTTGGCCCTTTATCTTGACCCTTAGACCCTAAATTCTTATTTTTAAGGACCTTGGGACATTTACCAACATGGTAATGTCCTCGGTTAACTTTGCGCTCACCCGAAAAGTCATGAAATTCGACGTTGACGCTTTTAACCCCTCAAGTACGGTTTTGGCCATAACTTTCTCATACGATAACGAAACTTCATGAAATTTTTACCACATATTCTAGTGAGTATATTCTATTATTACAAAGCTTCGGGGCTGCCAAAAATCACTCAGAGGTATAAATTCAACATGTTGACACTTTTAGTCCCTGTAGTTTGTAATTCCTCACTTTCGTGCATTTTCCGCTTCGTATGATCCATGTTCTATCCGTTTAGGGTTATAAACACCATGTAGGGTTATTTTAGAGTCTATTTATCCATTGTTGACACTTTGGACCCTTATGTTCCATAGTTTTCACTGTTTGTCAACTTTAGTCCCTCTAAAGTATGTTTTCGCATATGCAAAACCCATGACACGTGTCAATGCATTATTGGACGTAAATTTTCAAGGTGTTACATGTAATGCCTTTTTACTCTTAATCATATTCTCACTACCCTCAAACTTGACTTTAAGAGCATCCCAGATTGATTTTGAGGTCTTTTCATGTTGAAGTAACACAAAAATGTCTTCTTTGATGGCTTGCTAAAGTAAACTGATCATTATTTTTTCAGCTCCGTACATTTCCCGTTCTTTGTCATTAAACTCAGAAATTTGTTTTTCAGTTTGCAATTCAGTACGTGGTAGAACATATCTCTTCAATATACACTCACACGATTTTAGATGGTTAGCTTGAACCCAGTTTTCAAAACGATCTTTCCATCCGTAATACTCCTCAATGCTCATTAGCTTCGGGGGCTTTTGTGTAGTTCCGGTTTCATTTTCCAGATTCATGTTTTGAGCAATGGAAGCCAGATTAATCGAAGATGTGGCAAACGCGTTGTAAAATTCGTCACTCATGATTCTTGCAAGTTCAAGCGAAATCACCTGAAAAACAACTTCAAGCGAGATAAGCAGTTCAAGCGAAATAAGACTTTTAAGTAAAATGATCTGATTTCGCTTGAAATTCAAGCGGAATAAGGCCTTTGGAGCGGAATCAGGTGATTCAAGCGAAATCACTGATTTCGCTTGAAACTATTCAAGCGGAATAGCTAAGCTGGAGTGGAATCACCAGATTTTGAAGCGGAATATGAGATTTCGCTTGAAAAATTCAAGCGGTATAATCCAATCTCGAGCGGAATCAGAAATGCTCGCTCAAGCGGAATCAACACTCAGGTCCAATTTTACTATTTTTAAGACGAATTTTAAACTGAAACTTTCAAGGATTTGTTAATATGTAGTTTTACACATTCTGTGAAAAATTTGGCCGATTTTAATTGTTAAAATTTGTTCAATTCAAGAAAGAAGGTGTAGAAGTAAGAAAATGCAATGAAAATCAGCTGTAATCTGCAGAACTCCTCCTCCTAAGCTCTGATACCACTTGTAGGATCGTGTAGCTGACCCGAATGAGTCGTTCAAAGGAGTTTTGATCTGTTTTAGGTGCGGAAAATAAGAAACAGACTTAGACACAGCTTGCAATTCACTTTAAACACCTTGTAGATTGATATAACATTGATTACATGCAAGAATCAAACTGGCAACACCTCGGTATGATTTTCAAGAACTGTTACCACTATATTGAGATTCCGTTCGGAACACCTATTTATAGCAATCATGATTCCGCTTGAAACCGGTTCAAGCGAGATCAGAAACCATGCGATTCCGCTTGAAAATGACCAAAGTCATTTCAAGCGGAATAAGCCACTCAAGCGGAATCAGAACCTTCACACACTAAAACATCCTATTTTATCGTACAACGTGCCCTGATCTAACCTATCTAGTACAAGACTCGATACAAGACGAAGTCGACAGATGCATGCACTAACAAGAGCTTCACGTAATGCCATCACGTAGCGTACGAGAGTTGCTTCGATTGAAGACCTCCGTTCTCTTCGACTGTTTCTAGAATGTGCTGATGAAGTTCCACTGTTTTGGCTCGATATTCTATGAAAATAAACTGAAAAGAGTTCATTTTAATGAAACAGTAACCTCGGACAAGGCCCTGTGCTCAATGAGCACGGCCCCGTGTTCACCTATCTACAGATTTTTTAAATAAGGAATCTTGGAGTTTTAAATTATTTTTATCACTTTTAAAGCATTTATAAGCGGAAATAACTTAAAACAATGTTGTAACACTTATTTTTAACAAGATTCCTTGAATAAAAGTCTAACAAACATCTCAATAAAGCTTGAAACCATGTTGATTTCATGCTTTAATGGAGGTGTTTTGAGGAAAAATGAAGAAGAAGGCAATAGACAAAAGTGGAAAAGACAAGATGGTTGTTGGGAACCTTCTTTAGAATATACCTAGGATGGTATGTGTGAAGATCCACAAAATCTCTGTCTTTTGGAGTGGTCCAAATGTGCAGGAATCTTGGCTGCATTTATAGAAAACGACAGCAAGCTGCACACGGCCCCGTGTCGGCTGGACACGGCCCCGTGTGCAGACAAGATCCTGACACATTTTGTCCGTATTCTGACAAAAAGTCAGACGGGGATCTTTTGGTGGACACAGGGGGCTGCTGACCTGGACACGGCCCCGTGTCTAGAGGCTGATTGTAAAGTTTCGTCTATTTTTAAGGAATTTATCCGGATCAGGTGGGTCCTTACTGGATGGAATAACACCGAAGTGCCTGAGATACCTTAATTGCTCTAGATTAAGACGAGAACGCAAGAGGTTATCGGTAAAGGTGATTCCTATGCTAAATGTAGGTGGACAAGTCCAACCCTTTCCCGGGCTCTCATTAAAGAAGGTGTGTGCCGAATCGCTTGGGTCTATGTATGCGTCGAAGGAATTTGATGGGGAGTCCTTCACGGCACAATCGACACAGGGACGTCTATCGTTCAAGTCCTCAAGAGGGTTAGAGGTAGTTTCGGGAACACCGAAGTTATCTTTATCCAAATGCGGTCTCAATAATTCTTCTTGGGTATCGTCTTGAGGTGAATTAATGATATCCATCTTAAGTTCTTTTACCCAATTAAGAATTAGATCTTCCATTTGAAATAATTTATCAAGAAGCATTTCTCCTAGAAGGGTTGATTGAGAGCATTCAAGGGAGAGATAGGGATTATTTTCACTTTCGCCCCTCTTAAGGCTACAGGAAAACAATGGGTCTATATAGTGGGGCTTGTAATTTAAAAAATAACATTCTAAATCTTCATGATTGCCACCACATATTTGACACCACGTACCATAAGAGGGTCGATAGTAAAAAAAATCAGTATCGCCCATGTTTGTGTCAGAAATTACCAACCGTCGGGATCTTACGGTTCTGTTTTCAGTAACTGATACTTGGGCACGGGGCGTGTTGAGTGGGCACTGCCCCGTGTTCAGCTACTGTCTGACTTAAAACAGGATGCCAGTACCAAAGATTGGGCACGGGGCGTGCTCAGCGGGCACGACCCGTGCTGAGTTCTGCAGAAGTTGAAAATTTGTAAAAAATCCTAAAAAGAACAGAAAAATAACAAAAAACGATTAGGCAGTTGATTCCTAACTTTCTTAAAAGCCTAGTGTCCCCGGCAACGGCGCCAAAAACTTGATGTGTGCGGTGTGTTACAGGTTTTTATATATATTTTTAGCCCTTTTTATACTTTAGTCAAGTTTTAAATTTATAAAACACGATATTTTACTAACACTAAACACACATATGGGCAAGTGCACCCATCGTGACCGTAGTATAGCGTTAGTAAGATACCGAGGTCGTCCAAAGACACAAGAGCTTTTAATACAGGTTTATCCTCAATGTCTAATCAAATCAAAATTTTAGAAAAAGGTTTAAACATGAAAATAAAAACTAAAAATGTTGAAAAGTAAAAATAAAAATAAAAACAGATAGACAAGACGAATCACATGGATCCGACTCGCCTTTAGTGTAACCTTTGATTATTTGCGCACTCTTGCACTTTTTAAGAGATTATCTTAGTTATAGTAGTAGGCCCCTCTTTTAAAGGTGACGTTACCCTCAACCCAGTAGTTTGAGTTAGCAGGGATACAATCCTAAAGGGTTGGATTATTGAAAAATAATTAATTAATTTATTAATGCGTAATGTGGTAGGCCCCTCTTTTGAAGGTGGCGTTACCCTCGGCTAAGTAGTTTGAGTTAGCAGGGATACAATCCTAAGTAGCCGGGTTAATGTTTTAATAGTAGTTTACATATGAGGGGATCAAGAAATTCGAACCCCCGCCATCCAATACCAGTGGGTATTGAAGGATGTCCTACTAAGCTTGACCCAGGTCCTTGCAGGATCTATACACTGAACAAGGCAAGACTCTTACCAAACCATTCCCTTAACCCCCGACCAGGTAGCCAACATATCTCCATATAGACCGTGGAGATATGAATGGTGTAAATCTTTTATTTTATATAGATAGTAAAATAACGCCAAGACACCACGGACAAATGATAAGGAAGATTCAACTTCAACATAAGAAACTAGTTATTAAAGTCATTAATACATAACCAAACAAAAAGTGCAAAAAGATTAAAAATAAAAAGTATTACACTAAATGCTTGTCTTCACCAAGTGATGTAAGAGACTTAGGCAAACATGGCCTTTGATTGTCAAGAACTCTTACTATCAATCTTGGATCCCGATACTACTACACACACCCTATGATGGATGATGGTGGTGTATGTAGGTTGTGATGGTGGTGGTGGGTGGGTGAAGTGTGAGAGAGGTGGTTTGCCAAGGGATGATTTGCAAGTGAGCCAAGCACCCCTATTTATAGCCTGCACAGAAGCTCGGACACGGCCCCGTGTCCACCCATCTTCTCATTCTTCATTAAATGCAGTTTTTCTGCATTAGTTGACCATGCCCCCATGTCCGCTGGGCACGACCCCGTGTGCAGAAGCGTATCTGTACTATCAAGATTTGCTTGGATTCTGCGAATCTTAGCGTTGACCATGGCCCCGTGTCCGCTGGACACGCCCCCGTGTTGGGTGATAGAAGCTTATACAACTTTGTCTTTTCTGCAGACACTTGGGCACGCCCCCGTGCTCATTGAGCACGGGACGTGTTCAGCCTTCTGTTCTCTTGTTTTTTCTTGGGAAGATGCTGTCGAGGGGCCGGGCATGCCACGTTTATTCCTTTTCTTGTATTCTTGTTAGATTTAGCTGTATTTTTGCTTCTTTTGTTCATTTAAGCTCATTTAATCCTGAAAATACAAAAGGAAGAGAAAAGCACACTTTTCCAACATAGTACTAAAAAAGGGTTAGTTTTGTGCCACATTTGGTGTACTTTATATGTTGCATTTTGCACACATCAATTCCCCTAAAGGGTCAGTGTTTATGAAGTCGGTTGATGTGTCAGAGATTACAAAGGTTGCCCACACTTTGACTGAAATGCTCAAAAAAATGGTGGATGATGTAGGAGAAGTGAACGTGGTGCAAGTCGTAACCGATAATGCTGCAAATTATGTAAAGGCTGGTAAGTAGTAATAGATATTTATATTAAACTAATATATAATACTAATTTACTATGTTATGCGCATACTTTTTAGGTAAATACTTGGAAGCTTCAAAGCCTAATTTATATTGGACACCTTGTGTTGCACAATGTCTCGATTTGATGTTGGAGGACTTTGGGAAGATTAAAAAGATTAAAGAGATGTTAAAATCTGCAATGTTCGTGAATGCATATATATATAACCACGTTGGTCTTGTGAACATGATGAGAAGGTTCACTAATTCACATAATTTGCATCGGCCCGCGGTTACGCGTTTTGCAACATCATTTATCACTATCTCCCAAATGCACAAGCAAAAGCATATTTTGCAGAAGATGATTGTCTCTTCCGAGTTTCTTAATAGTAAATGGGGAAAGGAAGTTGGTGGGAAAAGACTTTACTCTATTCTTATCAAAGAAAAGTTTTGGAGAAATATAGTGTACACCATGAAGTTGACAGGACCTCTAGTTAAGGTCCTTAGACTTGTTGATGGAGATAAAAAGCCCGCCATGGGATACATATATGCGGCAATGAAAAGGGCTAAAAATACCATAAAGGCGAGTTTCAAACGCGAGAAGCAATATGCTAAAGCGATAGAGATCATAGAAAGAAGGTGGCAATGCCAACTTGGAAGACCTTTGCATGCTACAGGCTACTTTTTGAATCCCGAATATTATTACGCAAATGCAGATGAGGCAAAAAATGAGAGATCATGGGGGCCGTTGTGAAATGCATTGCAAGATTAAATCCTGATAAAGCATTCAAGACAAAATCAGTCTACAACTGGATAAATATCAACATGCCAAGGGTCTATTTGGTGATAGAATGGCTATAAAACAAATGTCTATAAGATCACCAGGTAAAAATATAAAATCTTTAAATTTTAGCTATTGTTTTGTGGCTATAAACATTAAAAAAGGCTGTTTTCAGGCTATAAACAACAAAATAATGGCTGTCTTGTTGCTGGAAAAGCCAAAAAAAAAAAAAACAGCAAAAATGGCTGTTTTGAGGCTGGAAACAGCAAAAATGGCTGTTTTCAGGCTGTAAACAGCAAAAAAAATGGTTGTCTTGATGCTGGAACAGCAAAAACAAAAAGCAAAAATGGCTGTTTTGAGGCTGGAAACAGCAAAAATGGCTATTTTCAGGCTGTAAACAGCAAAAAAATGGTTGTCTTGATGCTGGAACAGCAAAAACAAAAAGCAAAAATGGCTGTTTTAAGGCTGGAAACAGCAAAAATGGCTGTTTTGAGGCTGTAGACAGCAATATATGGCTGTTTTGATCTTGTTAACAGTAAAAAAATGGTTGTTTTAATAGCGGATTGGTGGAATGCATTTGGTGGTGATACTCTAGAGTTACAAAAGTTTGATATCCGAGTACTTAGCTTGACGTGTAGCGCTACCGGTTGTGAAAGAAATTGGGGTGTCTTTCAACAAGTAAGCGGTCAATTAAACATTCGTTCTATAAGAGTATTAGTGTTATTTGTTACTTCGTTATTTAATTAAAGATTGTTATTTTAACAGCTTCATACAAAGAGGAGGAACCGATTGGCACAAAGCCGATTAAATGATTTGGTGTATGTTAAGTACAATCGTTCATTGAAGCGTCGATATGAACGAAAGGACACCACGGATCCCATACTTTTAGATGAGATTGTTGAAACTAATGAGTGGGTGATGGGATACATGGATGATGACCAAAATCAAGCGAGAGATGTTACTAATTTGGTGCATGAGGGTCATGATCTAACATACAGTGATGTTGAAAAGGCTAGTGGGGCATCTGAGCCCTTATATTATACTAGATCGAAAGGAAAAGATGTTGGTAGCTCCTCAACGGCCCCTACTCCTAGATGTACTCGTGGAGTACATCACTTGATTGATGAAGATGCCGAAGATATTGAAGAATAAGATATCGGTGAGAGTGACAACGATGTGGGAGAAGACGAGGTGCTTGGCATCGATGATGATGATTGTAGGATCGGTACGCTGACCCGAATGAGTCATTCAGAGGAGTTTTGATCAATTACAGGTGCGGAAAACAAGTAACTGACTTAGAAACAGCTGATTCTTCACTTTTAACACTGATTGTATTGATTAGAACGTGAATACACTCAGTCTTCACACCGGCAGCAGTTAGGTGTGGAATACAAGGCTTGGATTACTTTTTTTTGATTTCGCTCAGGAAGACCTATATATAGGCACCTGATTTCGCCCGAGATTACACAGTACTACAGGAGCGAAATCAACATAGGTGATTTCGGGCGAAATCACCTGAATGACCCTCAGGAGCGAAATCAACATCTTAACTCACTAACCTTTTCTCGTAAAACATGCCCTAATCTATATAATGTAATCTAAGACTCGATACAAGACGAAGTCGACAGATGCATGCACTAACAGACTTCCCCCCCCAGATGTTGACGAGTCGCAAGTGTCGAGTCTTCTAGTCTTCAATCTTGATCAGTCTCTGGGCTTTACTATCTCTAACAGCATCAACAGACTCCCCCAAACAATGTGCTGGCATTTCTTTGTTCTTCAGCAACATCTGCTACAGGATCGTTATCTGGCTTTCACAGGCCTAAGATTGTTGTCTGGCTTTAACTTGGATCACAGAATCGAAACCTGGCTCAAGCTCTATCCACAGAGTCTTCAGGTATCGTAATCTGACTCTCTAACACATAAGCTTCTCAGGATCGATCAGCCTGGCTCTTCAGAAAGTGTTCCAAGATCGTCACTTGGCTCTCATTCTGCTCAGGACTCAGGATCGATTAACCTGACTCAACTCAGCCTGCACAATCTCTGCCTCACAATAAATTTCACAAGTTTAAACATTTCAAATATCGAGGCAAACACCAACACATACTCTCCCTCAGAACAAACTATCCTCTTTGATGAACCACTTGTTGATTTAAAAACACATTTTGATATTCAAAATACACTCCCCCTCACAACAATGTCATCATGTTTAGCACTTGAGACTTTGAAAATCAGTTTTCCAACATCAGTTGTCAAAAATCTTTTTGACTTTTTCAAAAGTTTATGATAAAACACACACAAAATCTTTTTGGATTTTCTGAAAGAAAGTAAATGCAGAAAAGAAATATTTACAAACAATATTTTTGTGAGTTTGCGTAAGAGGATCATATCAGTTAATGAGACATGTCACCAACACCGTTAAGCTTGATTTCATTTTAAGTTCTAAACAATTCACCTAGATTGTCAGTATATTGGTCCACTTAAATTTTCACACAAATTTCAACTGGTCCGAGATATGTACTTAATGTTTTAAGCTCTTGAACTTATCCGTGTGTCCCACTACTTGAATATACTCCCGTATCCAGATCCCAATATTCAGTCTTACAGGTGAGTATACCACAGATGATATCTGTCAGGGGAATAATTGCGAGGGCCGTGAGAGCTCAGGTCGATACTTCCGTATACGCAAAGAGATGACGGCTTCGACTTTTGGTGTGTCCCCTTTAGAGGATCTTTTGTTACAACAGCAGTGACTATCAATTTTATTGTTTCATCGACATGCTGAGGGCGTAGCTGTGTTTCAAGCTTTTGTAGAAAGTATTATCCGGGGACTAGGTCAGACTTCCATTCAGCAGAAGTCCCGGGATAATACCCCAGATATCACTAAATATAAAGACCTAGTATCTCAGAATAAGGAACCTTTCAAGTAAGAAGTGTTTTAAACCATTGGATATTTGATCTAATGGTTGAGATCAATAGGGTATAAAATGTAAATTGTGTTTTAATTAGAAGGACCTTATGTAAAAATTGAAGGGCAATAGTGACTTTTCCAACGTTTCAAATATGGTAACCGTTTCAAAACTCCCATCAACTTCCTAAAGATCAGCGAATTATATGGTAACCGTCTTCAATCTCCAAAAAATCAACGAATTTCTTCATACTTTATCATAAATAGATCTATAATCAGATTCATGGCGTGGTGTTTTAAAACAACTGGATAAATTGACTATGATTCAGGTCATGGTGTTTTATCTGGAGACATTGTTCATGTCGTGGTGTTTTAAACGCTTATGATTCAAGTCATGGTGTTTTATCTGGAGACATTGTTCATGGCGTAGTGTTTTATCAATAGAAAACGTTCCCAGATTTTAAAACACCATGACTATGATTCAAGTCATGGTGTTTTATCTGGAGACATTGTTCATGGCGTGGTGTTTTAAAACATCTATGATTCAAGTCATGGTGTTTTATCAGGAGACATTGTTCATGGCGTGATGTTTTATCAATGACTTGAATCATAGATGTTTTAAAACACCACGCCATGAACAATGTCTCCAGATAAAACACCATGACTTGAATCATAGTCATGGTGTTTTAAAATTTGGGAACGTTTTCTATTGATAAAACACTACACCATGAACAAATGTCTTCAGATAAAACACCATGACTTGAATCAGTGGTCGGAGATGCAGGTGTGTTCAAATCGAAGAAGATGACGTGAACTGTGATGATGATGACGGAAGGTTAACAAGATGGTCGGAGAAGATGATCTGAATCGGAGATGGATATGAAACAATCAATCCCTAAAAATTCTCATGGCCAGTTTTTTTTTTCAGTTATATTGTAAATCAATTAAATGACAAAAATGTACAATTACTAATCTACCCTTATGAATTAATTAAGAGGAGGGACACTTGTCATTCCAAGATTATTTCTTACACTTCTTACAAAAGATGGACTTTTTACAGGATCCTTTACCTATATATATATATATATAAAATATGAAATATTAGGAGAAGAGATTTGATTTATGTAACACCTCGGAAATTTATATTGAATCATAGGGTAACACGTGTTCAATCAACTCTCAAATATGCAAAATTGTTTGGACGAGAGGGACCATATATGTAAAATTGTGAAAGATTGGATGTGGAGGGACCATTTGTGATAAATTTCCAAAATTGTGGCTTCTAAGTGATCCTTACGGACCGTAAGGAAGTATTTGATCTTGTTCCTGATAGTCCCTTACGGACCGCAAGACCCATGTCTTATGGACCGTAAGGATATTTGAAATTATGGGTGTGCTAGGTCATTACGCACCATAAGCCATCACCCTTACTGTCCGTAAGGGGTTGCAGCTGGCAGTTTGCATGTTATGCCACCTTGTTCACGAAATTGCCACTTCTCTCTGGTTATAACACCTCACTAGGCACTTGTACACATTTGAAGATCATTGCCAACACATGGCATGATCTTGAGAGCTTGAAGCAAGTATAAATAGAGGTGCTAAGGTCTCATTTCAACTTGCTCATTTCCATTCATATCTCTCTAATTCACTCTTGGAGTGCTTCTGATCATAAAGAGGCCTCCCACTAGAATTTAATCTTTTCCATGAACACTTGTAAGTGTTCTTTCTTAGTTCTTTTCATTTCTAGGCTAAGTTATTAGCCGAAAGTGAAGTAAATTGACTTTTGCTTTGGCTTTCGGTTATGACCATTACGATTAAGCCAATGTTCGAATCGAACCTGATTATGTGATCGTAATAAGGTAGGTGATAATCCCCTATGAGGGCACCTCCTAAAGGTTACGTTAGGTTGGTCAAATGACGGGTCAAAGTTATATTAAAATAAAAGTCAAAACGCAGATTTTCAGAAAATAAGTTAAATGAACTTTTAAGTATCTAAACACTAATTCTTGACATTATGTCAGGTGGTATAACATATTAGGACATGTTAGAACATGTCCCACCCGTCATTTCATGCTTATAGCTCGGTTCGTAAGCGAAAGTCAAGCAGTTTGAGTTCTACATTGACTTTCGATTCTGACCCGTTTAAGCTAAGTTAGCTACTGATTTGAAGTTGTATTATGATCATATTAATGTATGGAATAACCATCTGAGGTTATACCATTTGATCATAATCATTTGTCAAGTTTTATGCAAGTTCTTATATTATGCCTTAAAAATGTTGATTATGCCCTTTTGTGCATAAAATGATTTTAAACCATAATGAACATGTAATATGGATTATAAACTGACGTGGTAATATAATACACATGTTTTGGCATAATGAACTTGACATTGACTCATCTGATCACCCGATGCCGCCTATGCGCATACGGTTGACTTATATAGCTTAGTTTATATAAGTTAACCGAATAGGGTCAAATTCCTTCAAAATCTTTTATAATCATAATGTATTATTGTTTGACCCATATTATACAAGTCATAGTACTTGTGAGGGTACAAACCACATTCTATCCGGTCTCCGCTTAATCTAGCGAAACGTACCGTTTTTATTATAGTTAACCGGTCCAAGCCATATGACTTGTATAAGACCCGTTAACATTCTAATGGATCATAATTCCATTCATTCCAGACTAAGGGCGTTCAGTAAATTATTCCTACACATCCAGATATAACTGGATATGACACTTCCTACACGGCAGCCCCTATGGATTTTAATTAAGCGGCTCCGTCGTACGACCCCTATTTACAGGCGGTTGTTCATAATGCTCTTTACCCATCACCTTTTCCTCCTGCTTATCCAAATCCTGGATATCCTAGTTATGGATACCAGTATCCGGTTGTTCCACAACCACAACCACCGCAAAAGAATTGAGGCCATTAATCAAGCCTTAGATCTGTCAGCATAGGAAACAATTAAATATCTGATTCTGACAAAGCATATAAAATAACAATGAGTAAAATGCCAATTTCGTTCCTGAGGTTTGGCTAGTTTTGCGACTTTCATCCAAATGTTTGTTTTTCCGCATCTAGATCCAAAAGGTTTCATATCTTGCCATTTTCATCCGGTTCATTAACTTAATCCATTTTTCTTCATTAAGTTAAGGGTACTTCCCTTTTTATGTTAATTTAAAGGGCAATTCAGTCTTTTTCACTATATGTTAAAAGACCGAATACCCCTGAAAAAGACCGAATTGCCCTTTAAGTTAACAATAAAGAAGGAATTACCCCTTACTTAACGAAGAAAAAGGATGGAGTTAATGAGCCAAATGAAATTGGCAAGATTTGAAACCTTTTGGATCCAAATGCGGAAAAACAAACCTCAGGGACAAAAGTCGCAAAACTGGCCAGAGCCTCAAAGACAAAAATGGCATTTCACTCAATAACAATTTTGATTTGAAATTTCTCATATTAGTTGGAATGTTACCTTTTAAAATAAAATCCTTAAATATAGTAAATTTACCAGATTGCCATTTGCATGATAACTAAGTAGCAATAATAGCAAGTCTAAACCTGTTGAGGGAGTCTTGACAAATAGACCATTGCAATGCAGCTAAACCATGAAGTTCACTCTACATGAACCACATATCACTGGTTAAAAAGATTCAAATTTTAAAGGCATCTACTCATAGATGAAAAACCACAACGCCCTAATCACCAAGTTAATTTTGTCATGTTGATGGCTACTAAGAATACCATTTTTAAGATCGTTTTTAAGAAACACTACCTGGTACACCAAGTTACCCATAACCTTTTCATAAAAGAGTATTACATCCTTGATTTTACCCATCTCCATTAAATATTCACCATCCTTCAAATCCTATATATGTTTATAGAAATGCTAAGAGATTATGCAGTTATATTAAACAAAATGTTGTTGTCAGACAGTACCTGTTGATGTTTGCGTTAATTGGTCAAATAGGTGAATTTAAAAGAGAAAGCAGTATAGTTATTTGTAAATCATTGTAAACTATAAATAAATTAACCTGGACTTTTGGCATTATAAATAAGTAAATATATAGTATGTAACAATAATGCATTTGGCATTATAAATAAATTAACCTGGACTTTTGGCATAGCTCAATTATTTGAGTTTCTTCTGTACACTATAGTAAAGATAAAATAAATTCATTACAAAACTAAATCATCTATGAAGCAAGAGCACATATTAATCATTTTATGAACTTTAAAGACATCTCATAATACTCACATTCCAACAAAAGTTGTATGACCAATGGCACGTTACATCATAGAATTCACTTCCAATATCAAACATGATGGCACAGTCAAAGCCCGGAGCAGGGACACCACTTTGTCTAAAACAGATTAAAACAAAAAAAAAAGATCTTAGATTGTTGAATGTAGAATACACAAAATAATAACCGATTAATTGTTAAAGCATAGAACAATTTTATGCAAGAAAAGACAGATGTGACACCAAAACAGTTGTAGGAGTTGTTTGGATGTGTGTTTAAAGTAACTATTTCAAGCAGAATAGTCAAAGTTTATTCAAATTTAAACAATCAGTTGTAACAAAAACATATGGTAAAAGAAAGTGTGTTATAATGCTTCTCAAATAGATATTATAGAATAACACTTTATAATGTCGTAATTTAAGTTGAAGTCTATTTTCCCTTAAGTTAAGGTTTGATGTTAAACTCAGAAAAGGTAAAGTTTATTTCTATTTCGTGCAGGTTATACGGTTAGAATTTATGCATGATGTTACCTCCGTAACCAATTCAAATATGTGAAGCAATAGTATGTATGCCAAGTAAACGTCAAGGGTCCAAATTCCTGGGATAGTCATAATAGCACAACTAGTTGCTACTACATTCCCATGTGTTATCATTACCCCATAGAAAGTCAACACAACAATATAAAAAACATTTAGTAGGCACATAAGTTATGCAGAGTGTGGTATATAGTGCTTGAATGTGTTTAAGTGTTTGAAGTTATAATAATCATATAACTGGATGTTTGAGTGTTTGGAAAATTATGATGTTCTTTTTAAAACTAATAGATAATCGACCAAAAAATTATGAACCTACTAAAACACAACGCTTGCATAAACCATCAGCCTTATATTTTCACCTTCACCAAAAGGCATAAATTGTGCAAACCTACAGTGACAATAGTTACTACAAAAAATAAAATAAAAGGTAAAGTGCCTATCATATATGCTAATGTATGGTAGGGATGAGCAAATATCGATCCCGTCCTGATACCGATAATCCCGATCCCGAAATTTCATGAATACTTGATACCGATACCGATACCGAAACATGTCGGTTCGGTATCCGTATTTTGAGGGTAAAAGTCGGTATTTTACCGATACCGTACCGATACCGAAAAAACCAAAATGTGGATACCGTTTCCGATACCGAAACATGTCGGGATCGGGATTATCGGTATCGGGATCTGGATAGGATCGGTATTTTATACCATTTGCTCATGCCTAATGTATGGCGCATGGCATCTACAACCTAATAGAAATAACCAAAAAGAGATGATTCATTTATAAAACACACATAGAAGCAAAATAGGAAATGAATATTATTTGCTGAGGTGCTCTTTTAATGACTCTACACATTTTTCACATACTCGAGTAGAATTTCCCTCTAGCTTTTCTAAAACCTTATCTTTTTGTAGGGATCTACAATATACAAAAGCAAGATGACTAATATATACTGATAGGAGTACAATATAGAATTCTATGATAAGTAGAACGAAAACTTTCCTTTAATAAGCAGAAAGGTATAAACCTAGTAGTGCACAAGCTTCTACGCCCTTTAAAACCTCTGAAATTGGTTTAGCATAAATTCAAAGGCTTGGTTTGCAAGAGGTTCCTTATGATAATCAAGGATAACGAAACGAAACCATCAATTCAATGGGTATCACCCTTAATGGTTAGTTCTTACATCATATACGATTGCAAACTGAAACAAATCATATCAGATGATGAGGTCCTTAACATGCGCATTATGAGAATTAGACATTATACTCCAAGCCTAATGTAGCTGTGGCCAATATCAGATTACTTACCGGATGCATAAGGGTTCAAACCGCTAATGTCAATAGAGTTTCTCCATGCTTTGTGTCCCACATATAAAAAGGGTCAAAGATTCCTAAAAGTCAACAATTTTCTTCAAGAAAAGAGAAACACATGATAGATTTTTTTGAGAATTCAGGATCTTGATCGATTCCTTCTCCGTTGAATACGTACGAACACGTATAATGTGGGGAATCCAAATATGTGTGTGGATCAGACACTCCGATGTAATTATAATATGTTTTCTATTACTGATTTGACAGTACAATAACGCGAAAACAAACGAGCAGAGCTTCGCCTCAAAGTTGCTCCAAAGGTTACAAATGATCAAGACTTCTCTCCTATATATAGACATATGGCTTCGTATGAAGCCTTAGATGGTGCCTTCGTACGAAGCTTCTGGCTTCGTACCAGCTACCTTTGCTTCATATCAAGCTCTCTTCAAGTCAGTACCAGTCTTGTATCATCTATTTCAGCTACGATACGTGATTGACGCAAGCGATAGACATATGCACTCACAGACTCCCCCCTTGGATATTGCTGCAGTCAATCTCGTAGCTTTTTGTCTCTCTTTGGCTCATTTAGTGATGTTGACATTGTCAGCAACCACAGACTCCCCAATCTAACAGACTCCCCGTGGATCTGTTTATAACTTCAGCTTCAGCTCCTCCTATCGTTTGATTCTTTCTTCAGCCCCCCCCCCTTCGTTAAGCTTCCATGCTTTAGGATCGACACCTGGATCTACAAGCTCCTCCGGAACCGTTACCTGGCTCTTTGAATGCAACCTCCCTCTTACTTCGAGCTCGTCTTCAGACTCCCCCTTAGCTTCAGCTATCAGGATCGTAATATGGCTCTATCAACTGAAACGTCTCAAAGTTTTGTAAGATATTTGATAATTTAAGGTTCAATATCAAAAACCTTGCTCTCAATATAAATTGGAGCATTTCAAATATGTGACAGTAAAAACTTTTTAGAGTTTCCCAGGAATGATAACCTTGCCCAAAATATCTATGGATCGAGAACCTGGCTCAAATTTAACAAGACGTGGGTAAGCTAGGGTTCACAGAAGACGGGGTTGACCACCCTGTGGTGGTGGTAGAAGGTGGTTGCGGTAGTGACGATGGCTCGGTGGTGGTGGTTTGATGGTGTTAATGGTTCGGTGGTGGTGGTATGACTTTGTGGTTAGTCACTATGATGGTGATCTGGTGGGTTATCGAACCTTAGGGGGCTCCAGTTGGGGCATTCGGCAGCGTATTGGTGGGTGAGTTAATTTTAGGTTTAATTAGCAATATTGACCTGCTATCATATTGTAGGTGAGGAGCTCATCAGCTGAGTGCGCAATTCTGCTAGTGAGTACTAGGTTTTGAGACGTTACACAAACAGGTGAGTTCTATTGCCCGTTCTTTTTACGTTTGTAATTTTCTTTGGGGGTTTCTTTACTTTACAAATGATGGTAGGGTTGTTTGTTTTTATGTGTTTAAAGGTTTGATGAACGAGTTATGTGCCTACGTGCACTTTAATTGATGTTTTAGGATTGTATGTGTGTCGTTTGTCGTCGTCCTAGTGACTTGACGAGTTTATTATGTGGGAGACGAAACCCTTTTCGGCAATTATGTGGGAGACGAATCCATTTCTAGCATTGACATTAAAGATGTTGGTCACGCTTGTGTGACAAATGCACACAATCTTTTAAATGGTGTTTCTTTTTACAACGATTCATTTGAGGGTGAGTAAAGATGTTTTGACAATGTTTGTTGACGAGTAAAAAGTTGCATGATGAGGTTGAAAAACCTGTTTTCAAACGATTTAGAATTAATATCCGGTTTAATTTCAATTTAAAACCCATCCAGCATAGCTGACGTTTTTTACATGTATTTTGAGTAAGTTGACAGTTTGAGAGCAAAGACGACTCCTTGGCTAATGTTGATGGTTAACCGACACTTTAATCTTGCTATATTTAGCACATTATTAAGAGAGTTATCAAGATCTTTCCAAACTATAGAACTTTCAGTTATTATCATCATCATTTAATTTAATTCTAGAACAATACTTTTGGAAATCTTGAAATGATTTAATCATCCAAATTAATTAACTACGTAAATTGTTTGTTAGAAAGACCCAACACAAACTCAATAACCTAGAGTCGTTTTCAAAGCAAAACAAAATTGTCACAAGAAACAATTTTGGACCACTTAAATGTAGACTTATAGGCATGGCCACTCTTTATTTGCATTAAATATTTTTAGTTGTATTCTTGATGTAACTTTTTGAGTAAACTATAATTTTATCCTCTGTGGTTAGGGCCTAGGGGTGACTGATACTCTTATTTCCTATTTCTAAAAAAATGCTATCTTACCCTTCAACAAGTCCCAATAACGCCAATGTACCCCCTCAGCGTGTAAAAAGACGTATTTGTCCCAGATAAAAAAAAGAATTAAAGTACAATTTTACCCCTGTGCTTTATCTCCACTGACGCATTTACACCCTTTTTATTAAAGTGTCTTCTCCGGCTATGTTCCGACCACTCCGATGATATTTCGACCACCGGAGCAAAGCCTGCACCATCATTATTTCTCCAAAAAAGTTCTCATCAAATCTTATAAATAAAAAAACCCATCACCCTGTTACGACTCCGTTCCGCCGTCGTCGAAAACACACACCGGTGGAATGTTTCCGACCCATCACCGTGATCTGATTTTGGAATCGTACAAGGTGGACACTAATGCTGAAAATGACATTATCTAGGGTGAAGGTGTAAGATTAAATATATTATGTAATAATATTTAATCTATAGCCATTATAATCATTTACATAATATAGATCAAAATATATTATAACCTATTAAATAATTAGTTGGTAATTGTTGATGGACCATATTACCCTTATTAACTAATTAGGTTTCCTCCTGGGTGCTTATATAAGGAGAATTATGTGGAGGTTAAGGGGTTACTCAGTTACACAATTACACACACCCCATTAGCCATAACATCATAATTTTCGACCTCCTCTCCTAACCGATACCCTTTTCGGTTTTCTAAGTCCCCATCATCAGTTAGCACCCTAAGGAGGAACTAGATCACCTTGACAAAGACGTCGAACTCCATGTCGTCTTCTCTCACTGGATTCTCCACTGCACTGTCTGCGGTGACAGGTATGTTTTCATGTTTTCCATCATGTATAAACAGAACTGATCCAACATGTGGTATCAGAGCATATGTTGATTAGTCAGTTCTGTTTTCGTATCCATAATTCTGGGATTGAAATCATGAAAACATAAATTTTGAAAATCTTATGAACATCACAGCCGTTTTTGAGTCATATAAAACCACTCGAAATCTCTGTTTCGAGGAAAAGAACTATTTTAAATATCTCGAAATCTAAACAGTTAAAATTATGTCCAAAATCTGTTTTAGAAAGCCTTAAAAAATTCAGGTTTCGGGTTCCAGAATTTATGTTTTATTTTAGGGTTCATCATGTTCTTAGGAAAATTTGAAAATTCTATTATGTTTTGGAATATGATTCGGATTATTAAGTGTTTTTCCTGTTTTGATCTGATTTTGTCCTCTAAAGATTTTTCGAAAACTGTTAAAAGATAAACAGATTACAATTTTCGAAATATTTTGATAAAATTAGATCATCTTAAAACAGGAAATAATATCTCATAATCCCTTAGATTTCGAATTTTCAGTTATGTTATCACAATAAACAGCTATTAACAGGAAGCTTCGAGATCATCAGATTACGACTAGAGACCATCAGTCTCGACTCGAGACCATAAGGTCTCGACTCGAAATCATAAGGGCTCAAAGGTCTACAACTCGAGACAAAGGTCTCGACTCGAGACCATAACGTCATAACTCGAGAACATAAGGTTGCGACTCGAGACCATAACGTCATAACTCGAGACTATAAGGTTGCGACTCGAGACCGTGGTTGCGAGTCGAGACCTCATCATGACTCGAGATCTCATAAGATATAGTAGTCGAGACCATGGTTCCAACTCGTGACAACAAGGTTGCGACTCGAGACCTCATAACTGACTCGAGATCTCATAACTCAGTCGAGACCTAACTCGAAACCTCATTATTTTAGGTTATTTAAATGTGAACTAAAAATTTTTTCGGGGCTCCGCCCCGAACCCCAGGCGGGGCCACACTGTCCCCCACAACCCCAGCGAACTCACCGCGGAGTTCGATCCGCGCTAACGGGTAGTTTGCTATTAAATAATTGGTTTTGTAGTTATTTAGTTAATTAATCAGAATCAGATAATGTTTTGCAAAACCTAAATAGCTTAACTTGAATGAGCTTCTGATGTATCATTTCTGGCCAAAGCTGACTTGATACATCTACTTGTCATTCAAGTATTACGAAAGCTATGTTAAGTGTGCATCATAAGCATGAATGTTTTAATATCTGGCCAAAGCTGATTTAATTCTTTCCTAGATAGCATACTTAGCAAGTGCATAACTAAAGTGATTATCTCAATTTCTGGCCAAAGCTGATTTGTTACAACCACTTTGCACATATGCTTAAATGATTACACTTCTGGCCAAAGCTGTTTTGTCTTCGTTTAAGTAGAATTTTTAACTAAGTCTATTATTTTGATGTTAGTAATAGACAATATCACAGCTTCATAATGAAAAATTGTCATTATTTATGCCTGCCTTAGTTTAACGTGCCCTAAGATCACATTAGAACTTTTTCCTTAGTATCATAACTTGCTCATCTTATTTCCACTTGGGCTTGGGCTGGATTTTGATTATGCTCTAAGGGAGAATAAGCCAGCGGACCTTACCACTCAGAGTACTGCTGCTGAGCAGATACTTCATGAAAACTGGACTAGGTGTAACCGCATGTGTCTCATGTTTATGAAGCAGTCCATAAGCAATGCTATCAGGGGAGCTATTCCTGATTCTGAAGATGCTAAAACCTACTTGGCTTCTGTGGAGGTGCAGTTCAAGGGGACGTCTAAAGCACACGCTAGTACCCTTATTCTTAAGCTGGTGACAACTAAGTATGATGGGAGGAGCGGCATTCGTGAGCACATCATGATGATGAATGACATGGCCAATAAGCTGAAGGGGCTGGAAATGGAAATCAGTGATGGTTTCCTTGTTCATTTCATCATTACTTCGCTTCCTTCATCCTTTGAAGCATTCAAGATCAACTACAACACTCAGAAGGAAAAATGGACGATGAGTGAGCTGGTCGCCATGTGCGTACAGGAGGAAGAGCGTATGAGGATGGATCGCCATACTGATGTTGCAAACTTCACTACCTCCAATCCTAAGAAAAGGAAGAACAATTATCAGAGGAAGGATGCTTCAAAAGTCCAAAGGCCTAATCCTAATCCTAATACAAGTGCACCTTCCAGCTCTAAGAACTCCTTAGGCAGTATCCGCTACAAGTTCTGTAAAAAGACAGGACACATGTAGAAGGAATGCCCTGACTTTAAGGAGTAGCTGGCTAAGAAAGGTAACGATTATTTTATGATACTTGAGTCCTATCATTTAAGTGTTCCTGCTAATTCTTGGTGGTTTGATTCTGGTTCTATGGTTCATGTTACCAATTCTACTCAGGGATTCCTTTCAATCCGGAAGCTGGAAAGAAACCAAAGAACGCTTAAGGTTGGGGATGATCGAGAATTAGAAGTGAAGGTCATTGGAACATTACAATTAGTTATGAAAACTGGTTTATGTATTAAACTTTATGATACCTTATATGTTCTTGAGGTAACTCGGAACCTTGTATCAGGACCAAAGTTAGACGTGGACGGTTTTATTGTTTCCCATGGTCATCGCAAACTCTCTATCCTTCATGATTTTGTTCTTTATGGTACTGGTATTCTGGATGGTGGTCTCTATAGATTAGAACTAGAAGATAACTTTTCCAAATCTTTGTTGTCATATAACATTAATGAATCACTCACAAAGATGGAAGAGAAACGAGACTTAGAGACTTCATCCATGTTGTGGCATCAGTGTTTAGGCCACATTTCAAGAGAACGATTAAATCGTCTCGTAAAGGATGAAGTCTTACCTCCTCTCGATTTCTCTGATTTTGGAACATGTGTCAATTGTCTTAAAGGTAAAATGACATTAGCGAATAATAAAGGTGCCACTAGGAGTTCTAATTTATTAGAACTCATTCACACTGACATTAGTGGTCCCTACCAAATCGCTGGCATAACAGGACATACTTCATTTATCACTTTTATTGATGATTATTCTCGTTACATGTACTTGTATCTTATTAAGGAGAAATCTGAATCTCTTACAACTTTTAAAGATTATAAGGCTGAAGTTGAAAAGCAATTAGATCGTCAGATTAAAGTTGTGAGATCAGATAGAGGCGGTGAATATTATGGAAGACATACTGATGTGGGTCAAGCTCCCGGTCCATTTTATGAGTTTTGTAAGGGTCAGGGGATTGTGAACCAATACACCATGCCTGGTACACCTCAGCAAAACGGTGTCGCTGAAAGAAGAAACCGTACCCTTATGAACATGGTGCGCAGTATGTTAGCCAACACTAATTTACCATTATTCCTCTGGACTGAAGCGTTAAAAGCAGTTGTTCATATGCTCAATAGAGTTCCTTCTAAGTCTGTCCCTAAAACTCCTTATGAACTTTGGACAGGAAGGAAACTGAGTCTTAAATATATGAAAGTATGAGGCTGCGTTGCTGAAGCAAAACTTTACAATCCTTTCCTAAGGAAACTTGACCCTAAAACAGTTACCTGCTTCTTTATCGGGTATCCTGATAATTCTAAGGGTTATCGTTTCTATTGTCCTTCCCATGTCACCCGTATTGTTGAAACCAAGCGTGCTGCGTTCCTGGAGGATTTCAAGGTCAGTGGGAGCAGTACCAACCCTTACGAAGAATTGCAAGAAGTACAAGATGCGGGGGGGAGAGACTCGTCGCATACCATTACTCCGATTACTCCTCTTGTACCCAATACAACTACTGCACCTGAAGCTACTGCACCAACTCCAAATTCACCTCTACAATCAGAACCCATTATACCTCATGACGAAGGCCCATCAAACGCTCAAAACCAAGACAACGCTGAACCCAATAATCCACTCAGGAGGTCATCTAGGCAAAGAAGGCCTACTAATTGGGATGATTATGTTACCTACCTGACTGAAATGGATCTCGGAAAGCTCAATGATCCTATCTCTTACAATGAAGCCATTAGTAGTGATCAGTCTTCTGAATGGAATAAAGCAATGATTGATGAGCTTGAATCCATGAAGAAAAATGACGTTTGGGATGTGGTAGAATTACCCAACGGAGTCAAACCCGTAGGATGCAAATGGGTGTTCAAAACAAAACTGGATCCGAATGGGAACGTTGAACACTACAAAGCGAGATTGGTTGCAAAGGGCTACACTTAGAAAGAGGGAATTGATTATCAAGAGACGTTTTCACCTGTCTCTCGTAAAGATTCATTGAGGATCGTCATGGCCCTAGTAGCTCATTTTGATTTGGAGTTACATCTGATGGACGTTAAAACCGCTTTCCTTAACAGAGAGTTGGACGAAGATGTTTACATGAAACAACCTGAAGGCTTTAAACCTGAGGGTCAGGAGCATCTAGTCTGTAAGTTGAAGAAATCCATTTACGGGTTAAAACAAGCATCACGTCAGTGGTACCTCAAGTTTGATGAAGTCATGAAGAGGCAAGGTTTTATGAAGAATCAAGTGGATCGATGCACCTACCTCAAGATGAGTGGGAGCAACTTTACTATACTTGTCCTTTATATAGATGATATTCTATTGGCAAGTAATAGTTTAGACATGTTGCATGAGTCGAAGCGGTTACTCTCGCATAACTTCGACATGAAGGATCTCGGAGATGCTTCTTACGTCATTGGCATCGAAATTCACCGAGATAGAAACAAAGGGATCTTAGGATTGTCCCAAAAGGCTTACATAGATCGTGTCCTTACACGATATAACATGCAACAGTGCAAACCCTTCGTCGCTCCAGTAGTTAAAGGATATGTTTTCGGTTCATTCCAATGTCCGACAACAGATGTTGAGAAGGAGCAAATGAGCCAGATACCTTATGCGTCAGTAGTCGGGAGCTTGATGTATGCTCAAGTCTGTACTCGCCCAGATATCGCTTATATTGCTGGAATGCTAGGCCGCTATCAGACTAATCCTGGCTTAGATCACTGGAAAGCAGCTAAGAAGGTACTTCGATATTTGCAAGGGACGAAAGACTATAAACTGACTTATAGAAGAAGTGATCATTTAGAAGTGGTGAGTTATTCTGATTATGACTTTGCCAAATGCAAAGATGACAAGAAATCCACTTCGGGCTATATCTTTATGTTAGCAGGCGGCCCTATCTCATGGAAGAGTCATAAACAACAGTTGACCACAACTTCCACCATGATGGCAGAGTACATTGCTGTTTATAACGCAACCTGTCATGGAATGTTGCTTAGAAATCTGGTCACTGGACTCAAAATTGTTAATTCCATTTCTAGACCATTGAAGCTTTACTGTGATAATTCAGCTGCCGTTAGTTTCTCGAACAGTAACAGTTCGACTGGAGCTGGTTTATATCTCGATACAAAATATCTGTTTGTACGTGAACGAGTTGAGGAAAATAATCTTTGTATCGAGTATATTAGTACTAAGGATATGCTTGCGGATCCGATGACTAAAGGTCTCCCTCCTAAGGTTTATGAAGAACATGTTCGGAATATGGGATTTAGTAAAGACCTTGTTTAGCATATTGTACTAGCTTATGTTTTATGTTAATGAAATTTCCTCAGTTTAATTTTGTATGTCTCTTAGAATATGTTCAACCGGTATAATGGCATATAGACAAATAAAGTTACAAATCAAACAAAGGGCTTATGCGTATTTTGATCATAATGATTAGGTTTTAAATTAAGGCTATAGTATGATTAATGGGGGTCCTGAGTCGCATAATGATTCAATGGCTGTATTTTTCTGCTATAGTGTGAGGCTAAAATGAGTGTTAACTCCTGATCAGGCTTATCTAATACTCATAGTAAATGATTACTCGGCTAAGTGGGAGAATGTAAGATTAAATATATTATGTAATAATATCTAATCTATAGCCATTATAATCATTTACATAATATAGATCAAAATATATTATAACCTATTAAATAATTAGTTGGTAATTGTTGATGGACCATATTACCCTTACTAACTAATTAGGTTTCCTCCTGGGTGCTTATATAAGGAGAATTATGTGGAGGTTAAGGGGTTACTCAGTTACACAATTACACACACCCCATTAGCCATAACATCATAATTTTCGACCTCCTCTCACTGGATTCTCCACTGCACTGTCTGCGGTGACAGGTATGTTTTCATGTTTTCCATCATGTATAAAAAGAACTGATCCAACAGAAGGGTGTGCTACTTATGGGTTAGAAAAATTGACTTTCAAGTATAAAACGATGCTTTAGGAATTAGTGATCTTTGAAGGCAAGGATAATTAATAAATCACTTTTTGGTTTGTATTAATATGCCTAAATGTAAGGTAGCGAAAAACTCATCCAGATTATATCACAACTACTTTCTGTTCGTCTCCTCTCTTTCAAGTTGCTTAATCAGGTGATTGGCCACCGAGTTCATTAGTCGCAAAGCCACCAATTCCAACATTATTGTGAATTCAACTTTCTTCGAGTATTGCACTTCGCATCACTTGGTATTGTCTTCCTCGTTTTAAAGGAAATTCAGTTTTGTGACATTTCTGGGATCGAATTTGAGAAATTTTGGGGAACAGGAAACTTCGAGATGTATCACGTGCCAGCGGCTGGTAGATCTGGAGGAGTAGTTAGCATGTGGGATCCTAGCGTTATCAAGGTACACTATTCTATCAAGCATCCTAATTTCTTAGTTACTTTGGGGACTCTAAAGGGGAGCAATAAAGCTATTAATATTATTAACGTGTACGCTCCATAAAAAGTCCCTAAAAAAGGCTCTTTGGGATGACATTGGGGGGGGGGGGGAGGGGGGTGATCGAATGTTATCCGAGGTGGTGGGTGATTATGGGGGACTTTAATGCGGTGTGCAATCGGGATGAAAGGAAAAACTCTAATTTTAATAAAAAAAATGTGCTTCTATGTTTAATAATTTTATTTTTGAAAATGGGTTAAGAGAATATGATATGAAAGGAAGAAAATTCACATATCTTAAGGATAATGGTAACAAACATAGCAAGACTGATAGAGTCCTGGTCTGTCATGAGTTCTTTTCGGAGTGGTCGTTGGCTTGTCTCCGGGCGATGCCGAGATTTTTATCGGACCATTTCCCTCTTGTTTTGACTTGTGCGAATAAAAACTTTGGACCCAAGCCGTTTAGATTTTTCAACTCTTGGTTGGAGAGAAAGGATTTTGACGAGATAGTCAACAAGGTTGTCGTTAAGTTTATCGAGGTTGGGGAGCCTGACGAGGCGTTAATGCAGAAATTAAAGGAGATTAGGGAGGCCATTAAAATTTGGAAAAAAGAGGTTCTATCCAAGGAAGGGGAAATGAAGTTGACTCTTATGGAAAAATTAGAAACCTTGGAAGAGATTTCGGAAGGAAGAGAGTTATCCGAATAAGAGGAGTGGGCCAAAATAGAATGTTTGAAAGATCTAAATGAGATCGAAGATTACAAAATTAAAGATCTTAAACAAAGAGCTAGAGCAAGATGGGATTTGGAAGGTGATGAAAACTCAGCTTTCGAGGAAAAAATTAAAGATAGACCTAAACTTAAATGCCATAATGTGAGGCGTCTATCGGATGTCGATGCGGCATCTCTGACGGTTCCTTTTAGTAAAGAAAAGATCAAAAGTGTGGTGTTCGATTGTGGTTCTGACAAAGCCCCTAGGCCGAACGGTTTTAACTTCAAATTCATTGAAAGGTATTGGAATTTATTCGAAATTGATTTCTATAACTTGTTGGTTTCCTTTTACAGCAAAGGTTCTATCGCGGTGGGGTGTGGCTCATCATTCATAACTCTCATTCCGAAAAACAAAGATCTGGTGGGGATGAGAGAATACAGACCAATTAATCTGATTGGGGTAATTAGCAAAACTATCTCTAAGATTCTTGCTAATCATCTCAAAAAGGTTATAGGTACCATCATTTCAGAGAATCAAACAACGTTTCTTAAAGGGAGGTACATATTGGATAGTCCGTTAATGCTAAATGAGCTCATGGCTTGGATTAAAAAAATATAGTAAAAAAGCTTTTTTTTTCTAAAAATCAATTTTGAAAAGGCTTACGTTAACGTTTGTTGGAGTTTTCTTTTGGATATCATGGAGCAAATGTGTTTTCCCAAATTATGGTGTAAATGAATCGAAGGGATCCTAGTTTCGGCTAAGTCCTCGGTTCTTGTGAACGGGTCACCTACTTTTGAATTTAAATGTACCAAAGGGGTCAGACAAGGAGATCCTTTATCTTCGTTTATGTTCCTTCTGGTCGTGGAAGCGCTGTTTAGCATGTTATGCAAAGTTAGGAATGAAGAGCTTTTCAAAGGAATTCAAACTCCCAACAATGGTCAGGTAATATTTCACCTTTTTTAATGCGGATAATGCTCTCTTGTTCTGGGATTAGGATAGGGATAATTTGAATAACGTGGCGAGATGTTTAAGAATATTTTATCTTTGTTCGGGCTTAAAAATCAATATGCAAAAATCTAATATATACGGGTTGGGGGTCGATAGCGGGGAAGTGTCTGATATGGCTAAAGTGATTGGGTGTAAAGTAGACTCTATCCTGCTTACTTACTTGGGGATTGCAGTGGGGACTAATATGAATAGAATTAACAACTGGACTCCTATTATCGAGGTTTTTGATAAAAGGTTGTCGGTATGCAAAGCTAAAACTTTGTCGATAGGGGGGAGGCTTACTTTGATCAGTTCGGTATTAGAGAGTCTGCCTATTTATTATTTCTCTTTATATAAGGCCCCGACTGGGGTTATCAAGAACCTTGAAGCCAAAATTAGAAAATTGCTACGGGCGGGTTCTAGTAGCAATTCTAAAATGAACTGGGTGGCTTGGGAGGGGGTCACTTGGCCTAAGATAACAGGTGGGTTGGGTATTAACAGACTAAAAGAGGTTAATGAGGTTCTTCTTGTTAAATGGGGATGGAGATATAGGGTTGAAAACCATAATCTTTGGTGTAAAGTGGTAGATGCGTGTCATGGTAAAAACAATCAAAGGAGCCTTCTTCTGCTTAACAGTAGCATAGCGGGGTGTTGGAAAAATTATGGTCAAGTTGATTTCCAAAATTAAATTAAATGGGAGGGGGTTAAATCGGCTAATGGGTAAGGTTGGGAATGGGAATGATATCTGTTTTTGGATTGATACTTGGGTGGGCGATCTTCCCTTCATGGAAAGATGGCCTCATTTATTTGGCTTGGAGTTGTCTAAAATGTGCAGGGTCACTGAGAGAATCGTTGCGGGTCAAGGAAATGGTATATTAACTTGGCATTTGTCTAGACAACCTGTGTCAGAGGAGGAGCTAAATGAATGGAAGGAATGTAACGAGACTCTCAGCTCTGTGAGACTCTCCAACGATAAGGATTTGGCACTGGACTATTGATAGCCAGAAGGGTTTCTCGGTGAAGTCGATCAAAAAAGGCTTTGATTATAGATAGAGGTAATAGTCACCTTCCAAATTTTGCATGGTGTAAATGGGTGCCCACCAAGTGCAATATTATGGCTTGAAGAGGCAATATGGATAGGCTCCTTACGAGAATCAATTTAAGAAGAAGGAATGTGGATATTACATCGGTCATATGCCCGTTATGCGACGATTTTGAGGAAAAGGTGGAGCATTTGTTCACTGCTTGCTCGGTGGCTCTCCGAGTGTGGTCGGCGTTCAGCGTTTGGTGCAACATCCCGCCGCTTTTTTTTAGTTCAAAGATATTTTAGACATCCACAAGTTTATCAAGAGTGGTAAGAAGGCAGAGAAGATAATTTACGGGTTGACTATTATCGCATGCTGGTGCATCTGGAAAGAAAGGAATGAGGTGGTTTTTAATCGGAAAAAAATGTATTCCACATGATATCATTTGGGAGATAAAATCGAGAGGTTATGCTTGAGTTTAAAGTAGATATCCTTGTAATTATATCATATGGGCGGATTGGTGTAAATACCCATGTTGTAATTTTTTTGCCTTTTGCCCGTTTGGATCGAGGGTGCTGTTGTTTGTTTCGTCTTTTGCCCGTTTGGGTCAGAGGTGGTTTTTAATGTAGTTTACTAAAAAAAACCTTACCTTTATGAAAATGGTCACCCAACCGTCTACGTATGGTTATGAAGGCATGGACTGTAGTCGATGATGCCTCACTGGGATTCCCGATATTTTGAAATTGCGTTCAGTATCTTGCTCGATAACTATATTTTATTTGCAAAACAAGTGGCATTATTCCATATATAAATAAGCAAGTTTTGTTGTTCATAACCACTTGTACCTTGTGCTTTGTAAGTTTTTTTTAAAAAAAAAACTTGATTTTTTACTTTTAACCCAAAGGTTTTTAGCTTCTGTAATTTTAACCCTACATAATTTGTTTTTTTAACTTTAACCCAAAACTAAACTTGATTTTTTACTTTTAACTCAAAGGTTTTTAGCTTATTCAGTTTTAACCCTACATAATTTGTTTTTTAACTTTAACCCAAAACTTTTCATTATTTGCAATTTAACTTCACAACTTTTATCACTTATACTTTTCATCTTTGGCAAATTTTTGTTTAACGTATAGTTTGAAATTTTTCGACTTAATACAACGCAACGTACGACTGTGGTTCAACTTTTTTATGTTTGTTTCAAATTTTGCAAGTTAACACAGCGCAACGTTCATGTGTGGTTCAACGTTTTTACCTCTATTTTTTCATGTTTGACAGGTTCGTCGCAACACGCAGATCCTAGGTCGAGTCAGTGTTGGTGGTCGATGACGGTTGTGTGACATTAGTAATATTTGACATCGTTTTACGCTCCACCGCAACGCGGGGTGTGCTTTGGGGGTTTTCTAAAGAAAAAATGGTTATACATATGGTTGTCGTGACCTTGGCCTTAGGGGTTTTCCAAAAAAATTGATTTTTTTTACTTTTCACCGAAAAGTATTTTATAAATTACTTTTAACCCAAAATTATTTGTTTTTTTTTTTTTTTACTTTTAAGCCAAAACTTTTTATCTTTTGCAATCTATCCTCGCAACTTTTTTACTTTCAACTTTGGTCCTTTATAGTTTTAGTTTTCCGCAAATTTTTCGTTTTATGCTTGGTTCTAAATTTTGTGACTTAACACATCGCAACGTGCGTCTTTGGTTTAACGTTTTTACGTTTCGTTCTAAATTTTGCGAGTTAACATGACGCAACGTGCGTGTGTGGGTGAACGTTTTTACATCGTCTATTTTTTTCCGTTTGACAGGTTTAACATAACGTGCGGGTCCTAAATCAACTTAGTTATAACTAAAGAACTCCCGCTGCATTGCGACGGGTCTCAATTCTAGTTATATTAACTTCACATCCACCCTACATCTTGTGTAATTTTTAAGTACAATTTAAAATGATGATTCAAGAAACGGAAAAGGAGAACCACGGTGTTGCTCTAATCAGTTTAAAATTCCGGTGGATATTTGCTCTTATTAGTGGCGGAACTAGCCCATTAAATCAGGGGTATTCGTAAAATAAAATTTTACCGTGCAATCAACAATATTAAAAAACGATAATAAATAAACTATTAAAAAAAACAATAAATAAATAAAGTAAAATAAGTGCCTAATAAATTTGTCCTCTTTTTTTTCATAGCTTGAAATCGTTTAATCACATCGTCGTCTTTTACTTTAAAAAACAAATACCTAAGCAGGGGCAGAACGACCGGAACCAGTATTATCGCAGTAGCAAACAACAGGGTTGTGAATTCTTTTATCGAACTGGTGTTATTGGCAGCAGCAAAGCAGGAGACCAGTGCGTAAAGGATGACCAGCGACGTTTGGTTTTCTTCCAGAACCTAAGCGACGATAAGAAAGAATGCCGCCATATGTATTTTTGTGTTTGTTTTTTTTGCTAATCTAATCAGTTGTGCTTATCTAATCAATTGAGTCATTGTTTCAATCGGGCTCCCTTATTTTATAAGTTTGGGTTGGTTAGGGGTATCCTTTTATTAATTTTAGGGTTATATTTTGTATAAAACCCAAAAAAATATATAAAAAATACACTACGCATACGGACTTCAGTCGTAGCCCGTGCTACGGCTCGCATACCTTAAGTTCCGCCCCTGGGTCTTGCTCTAATAAGTTTAGAGACGAGTTGCAGGTTTTGCTCCGGTGGTTGGAATATCACCGGAGTGGTTGGAACATCACCGAAGAAGACGACTTTAATAAAACACGTTGTAAACGTGTCAGCGGAGGTAAAGCACATGAGGTAAAATTGAAGTTTACTATATAAATATTGGTAAGATTACGAAAATATCATTTTGGTTAGGTTGCAGTTTTATCCCTCAGGGGGTACATTGATGCAATTGGGACTCGTTTGGGGGATTTGGAGGGGGGGGGAACCATTTTTTGGATCATAGAGGATAAGAGTGTTAATCACCCCTAATCATAGAGGATAAAATTACAGTTTACTCTAACATTTTAAAACGGCAGACTAACAATTGATAACTCTAATCTATTCGAATAAAGAAGTATTTTCTACAATGTTAAATTTAAAGCACTGTATCAAAAAAACAATTACATTATGCTACTTGTTATTAATTGAGACAATTCAAAGGGGGTAAGAGTGTTAATCACTCCTAACCATAGGGGATAAAATTGCAGTTTACTCTAACATTTTAAAACGGAAGACTAACAATTGACAACTCTAATCTATTCGAATAAAGAAGTATTTTCTACAATGTTAAATTAAAAGCACACTATCAAAAAACAATTACATTATGCTACTTGTTATTAATTGAGACAATTTAAAAGAGGTAAGAGTGTTAATCACCCCTAACCATATGAAGTAAAATTGTAGTTTACTATAACATTTTAAAACGGCGGACTAACAATTGGCAGCTCTAATCCATTCGAATAATGGCTTGAATGTAGAAGTATTTTCTACAGTATTAAATTAAAAGCACAGTTGCAAAAAACAATTACATTATGCTACTTGTTATTAAATAGGTGATGCCCCGCCCGCGTTGCGGGGCGATGGCCGAACAATTCTTAACCAATTAAAAAAACAGCACTATAGTTTTGCTAGAAAGAAATAGAAGAGTGTTAGGCAGCTTTTTGCCACGATTTTTAGCTGAGGGCAAAGTCATATTTTTATTTTTACTTGGGGGAAAAATCAATTTTTTTCCCGAGGGGAAAATCCTAATTTTTAGCTTGGGGAAAACCAATTTTTTTTATTTTTCAATGGGGGCAAAAACGTAATTTTGAATTGAGGGTGATATCGTAATTTTGAACCGAGCGGAGGTTCATAAGTTTTAGCCGTGGGCAAAAGCATAAATTTATTTTGAACTGTGGGCAAATACGTAAATTTAAACAGCGGACAAAGCCGTAACTTTAAAGTAGGTATAAAATAATAAACTGCTGTAAAATCGTAATTTTTAACCGGGGGAAAAACAAAATTTTATTTTGAACTGGGCGAAAACGTTATTTTCACTGAGGATAAAAGCGTAATTTTTTTACCGAGGGCGAGCAAAAGCATATTTTTAACAGAGGGCAAAATCGTAGATTGAAGCCGGGAGGCAAAGTATAAATTTAATTTAGAGCTGGGGTAATATCGTAATTTTAAACAATGGATAAAATCGTAATTTAATTGGACTTATAAATAACTATTTTATGAAAAAAAAAAAGTAAACCTCGCCTCCACTTTTAGCCAGCCATATGATTTCACTGTTCCCCGCTGACGTCATCCATCTTGTCATTGTATGTGTTGTAAATTGAGACAATATAATATATACAAACAGTTAAATTAAAAGCATAGTTGCAAAAAAACAATTACATTATGCTACTTGTTATTAATTGAGACAATCTATACTATCTATAATAAGAGATTATGAGCTGATGTAAAACTGACTATGTGTCAATTTCTAAGGTATGCCACATGTAATCGCTGATGTCATAATTCCTTTTTCAATATTTAGATATGTATGTATAAATCTTTCCAAAAGTCACGAATGATTATTCAAAATCAACCACTGATGATTCAAAATCAAAATTATGGTTCCAAATTCAAAATTCAAAATTATGGCTCCAAATATATAACTTATCATTTTCTTCAATCAATTACCCTCTCTAATCAATTTCTCTCTCAACTCTCTCTCTCTCTCTAAAATTCACAGTCTTTTGAAAGATAAATCATTCGGTTCACAGTAGCAGGCCCCTCTTTTGAAAGATAAATCTTTCTTCTTTGGCAAGAATCTGGAATTATTTCAATTTCTTCTTCATATCGAAATCTTCTGCCCTAATTCTGTCTGCCGTCCTTTAGCCTTATGAAATCTTCATCACAAAGGTACAATTCCATCTCTTTGGTGAACGAGTTTTTTTTATTGAAATTACTAATTACCATGGTTGTGAGTAACAAGTTGATTGTTAATTTAGGTTATGGGGATTTCCGTGTCATCAGTATGTATCTGTGGTAGAAGAAGAAAGAGTTTCAGGTATGAGAACCAACTTAAGAGTTATTAGTTATTAGTTATTATAAAGGAAGATATGTTCTTGCTTATAAAGATGAAGTTAGAATTGATGACTACGTTATCGGAGAAAGGTCTGGTGGCAAGAAGAAAGACTTTCAGGTATGAGTTTCAGTTTTATATATAGATATATAGATCATTATAGTGTCGGTGTATAGGCGTAGAACGTAATGGTTATTAACGTTTTAGTTGAATTTTATAGGCGTAGAGCGGAAACTGCTGGAGAGGTGGAGGCTTGCAAGCGAAGTAACTGTAAGACATCCAAGTTTTTGAGGCTGTATGTAACTTTGTTGAAGAAGCAACCAGTGAGAATGTTTTGGTGGAAAACTTGGAGGGGTCGGTGACGTTGTCGAGGTTGTCAGGAAATGCAAAGTGATAGCATTTCCTGACAACCCTCGACAATGTCACCGACCTCCTAATCTGAGCGTGACCCTCTGAAAATATAAATGTTTTACAACTTCACCATGAATAGAGAAGAAAGAGACAGTTGGGTTTCTACCTCCAGTTGTGTTGCAGCCGAATCAACGGCAAATTCAGCAGCAGTAGTTGTTGATGCATGAATATGAAGATTGAATTTGTGAGGTTCAGTTAATAATCGACGGATTGAAATTATATTATTTATTATATTCTCCATTGTTAAACCAAAATGATTGAATTTGTGAGGTTCAGGAATATGAAGATTGAATTTGTGAGGTTCAGCAGCAGCAGTTGTTGAGAAAAGCGGTTTAGGTAAATTAAATGAAGATTGAATTTGTGAGGTTCAGTTAATTTAAGACTGATCCTTATGCTAATCTCAATGGAACTGTTAGCAGCGAAGAATCTTATTGGTGCTAATCTGAATGGAATGTTGGATCCTTATGCAATCATCACTTGTGGTTCAGAAAAGCGGTTTAGATAATAGATAGTATAAATTAAGTTTGTTGTGAAACATGTATTTGGCAAAGGTCTGATTTATGTTTAAAACCTCTGTTTGTTGTGAACAGATGTTAGAATATAAAACAGATGTTTCAAACGACTGTTGAGTTAAACAGTGTTTTGTGTAGAAAATAGTGGTTGAAACCACTGTTGGGTTAAAACGGTGGTTGAAACCACTGTTGGGGTTAAAACGGTGGTTCAAACCACTGTTTTGTTCCAACCCCTGCTTGAAATACTGTTCGGTTAAAACGGAGGTTTGAAACCATTGTTGGGTTAAAACAGTGGTTGGAACCACTGTTTGGATGTGTTGAAAGTGTGGAAGCGAAGGGTAATAAAGTGGTTTTGTGATTTGGTGGTTTCATATCAATGTAGTTCTTTCCATTTACGTTTTTTTCTATTTGTATGTAGTGAAATTGGCTGAATTTATGAAATGTTTTTAGAGCTTTTTTGGAAGAACCGAGACGAGAGGGTTTTTGAACTAAAGTATATAGATACATCAACACATCTCCTGAAAAGTATAAAGGCAGAATGAAATCATACCGGTGGATGGTTAAAAGGAGAAAAATTGCGGATCTCACCTAAGATAGTTGGAACAAATTTGTAAAACTTGGATTTTGTATAGGCTTCTCTGTAGTTTGTTTGTTGTTTTTGTTCTATTTGGGGTGTATTTGTTCTTATGTTATGGCTAATATAGCAGTTATCAGATAGAAGCATTAGCTCAGGCAATTAAGGAGAACACTATAGTGTTCTTGGAGACGGGATCAGGCAAGACGTTGATCGCGATTATGCTTTTATGTCACTACGCTTATCTGCTGAAAAATCCCTCCCTGTGTATTGTTGTGTTCTTGGTAGTTGGTACCCACTGTTGTATTGGTCAAACAGGTATGTCGGTTGACTTAGTTGTTTCTTGAACATGTTTTCAACATGTGGTTAAAGCATACTAATGGAAGCTTTGTCTGTCTTATTAGCAAGCGGAGTATGTGAGAAAGCACCTTGATTTGAAAGTGGAGGAGTATTGGGGTGAAAAAGGGGTTGATTTTTGGAATGCTGCTGATTGGAAGAAACAACGATATCAGAATCAGGTATGACAAGTCAACATTTGACTTTTTTGTTGACCGCATACAATCTCATCAGAATTTTGACTAATGATCAAATACGTAAAGTACCTCTGAGGCAGACAAATGCAGTCTTGAGTAATAAATTTTTATTGTGTTACTCTTTACCTTTGTTGTATCATGTAGTTTTTATTTTTCAATTTAAACTGAACACACGTATATGTTATACATCATTCTTACAGCTATTGGTCATGACCCCTGACATTTTAAGGAATGCATTGAGGCATAGATTCTTAACTTTGGATATTATCAAGGTGTTAATATTTGATGAATGCCACAACGCAAAGAAAAATCATGCGTATGCTATCATCATCAAGGTGTTAATATTTGGAAGAACAGAGACGAGAGGGTTTTTGAACTAAAGTATATGGATACATCAACACATCTCCTGGAAAGTATAAAGGCAGAATGAAATCATACCGGTGGATGGTTAAAAGGAGAAAAATTACGGATCTCACCTTAGATAGCTGGAACAATTTTGTAAAACTTGGATTTTGTATAGGCTTCTGTGTAGTTTGTTTGTTGCTTTTGTTCTATTTGGGGTGTATTTGCTCTTATGTTATGGCTAATATAGCAGTTTTATATTAATTATGCAAAAGAACAATTTCATCAGCATTTCAATATTAAAGTTATCAAATTAGAAGAAGAGGTACGACCATCTTATTTTTCAATATCATAATATTTTTATTAACCATCGAGATAATGTTGTTAATGATGTTTTTTATAGAATGTTAGATGTATTTTGCTCTTATCCACTAAAGAAAATCCGTTTGTTACACTTAACTAAGAACAAGTTTTGTTTGGGCCAAAAACTTTTATTTGTTCACATGATAGTTTACATAGACAAAAACTTTTATCATTATTGTTATTATAATACTAATACATACTGTATTTAACATTATTTTATAAAGATATAGAACTAAAGACCACAATTTAAATGATATATTATAATCTGAATTTGATGCATCTCTTTTGTACACGCCTCTTTTGTTTGGATTGAACCCTATCAGAGGAACAGATAATAAGAGCCAAAACTAGTTCACATCAGTGGATTCATCATAAGCAGCTGTTTGCATTAGACTATCCCCTTGAAAGTGGTTATAACATCTGATGGCCCTCATCCATTGTTTGTATACTACAACTACTATCCATTAAGTACTGCTTGTGTACAACAACTGCTGAAGACAAGGTGCTGCTACTTAATCTACTGTCCTAACTCAAGTGCTGCTAAAGAGTAAGCCCTGCTTGGAATGAAGCAATGGAATGTAAAAACTGCTGACAAATTAATACGATTAAAATATGAAGTATTAAGAAAGTAGCACTTACATACAAAAAAGAAAACTAATCAGACACGTCTAACTCTAATAACAAGAATCAAGAAACTTTAACTTCAACTTCATGGAGCGCTGAACCTCTCGAGGTATCTCATTGATCTTTCTCATGAACTCCAGGTCTCTTTCTCCACATTTATATTACTCGCAACACACAGGTCACGAAGGGAAGTAGTCGGCATCGCCCTCAAGTCCCTCGAAACCTGGTCTCTTGTCAGCAGACCAACTTCCAGACCGTTAAAACACCTCTTCAACTCTTGAAGAGTATACCTATCAGCCAAAACTTGGTCTTCGATTTGTTTAATAAAACGTTGCTTGAAATCGTCATATTTTGTAGAAGTATATGACTCCATTTTAGTATATTTATAAGAATTAAGGCAAAATAATAATAGTTGTTCTTCTGTTTCACTGAATGAATCTGTTTTGATGAAAAAACTTTTTATTAGCAATGCTATTATATAGAATATATGTAAACAGGCCAAAGGTCAGATTTAAATGCAATCATTAAATAAACATTTATACTTAAAAACCATGTACATTTAATGATTTAACAGTCAAAAACGTGTATATGGGAGATGCCTGTTCAGTCACCCTATCATACATTTTAATGCAAAACCTTTGAAAAATGAGTTTTCATGGGAAAACAAGTAAAATTAAATATCTAGAAAACCAAAGAACAAAATTGAAACCTTCAAAAAAAGGTTATCATAATTAGGAGATGTCTCTTCAGTTATCCTATCAAACATTTTAAACACTATAAAGGATCATTATTAGTTTATTTGAAAACATCAACACTTCAAGTTAAAAAAAACGTTCATCCTAAAGCAAACCGTCCAAAAACACTCACATTCTTCGTAAATGGCAAGGAAAACCTTTCTACCACTGGTCGGATACTATTGATCTTAAAATCGAATTTTCAACATGGTCACTCCAAGAACAGAGAAACACTGAAGAACTCAACAAAAAAGTTGGTATGGTTAGTGATAAATATTATAAGCAAACCTGGAGTAGCATTGCACTGCTGGATGAAGTTGCCTCTTCTAGTCCAACAGAATTTAAAGAAAAAGCGGAAGAGTTTATCACAAATTTGCTGAAACAGGATCAGAAGACCTGTGATATGCTAGCTGATCTGCAAATTAAAACAAAAAATGAAATTGGATGGAAGAAGGCGAGAGAACGAGATATTCTAGGAAGTGTTAATTGTAATGTTTAATTTTTAATTTTTATTATTTTTCAAAATCATAATTTTGTAATACTATGGTTTATTATTGAATGAATGAAGAAAATTCAAACTTTGATAAGTTTTAGAGTACTGAAAAATAATCTAAAGAGTATTGGGATTGAACCCTATCAGAGGAACAGATAATTAAAGCAAAAACTGGTTCACAACAGTGGATTTATCATAAGCAGTAGTTTACACCAGGCTTTCCCCTTGAAAGTGTTTATAACATCTGATGTCCGCTATCCACTGTCTCTATACAACAGTTGCTGTCCTTCAAACTGCTGATGAAGCCCTGAAGACTGTTAACGATTAAACACTGCTGGTTCAATCTACTGATGCTATATAAGTACTGCTGTTGATTAAAGTAGTGCGCACTCAAGGACTGATTAACTTTGAAGAAATCACTGAATGTCAAACATCAGTGCTTGACATGCAACAATGGAAGGAAGAAGCAGTAGTTTAGTTTGTCACTGTTCGGTTAAAATAGTGTTGTTAATGATATGTTTTGAAACCATTTTTGGGTTAACACTGTTTGAAACTACTGTTGATTTAAGGACAGTGTTTGAAACCAATGTTTTAAACCAAAAGTGTTTTCAAAACAGTTTTATAACAACACTAAGTATAATTCACCAATCTATCATTGTTTGTATCTTCAATGGTCAAACAACTTGAATCGTCAAATCATAACATTGAGAGCAGCCCATTAACAAATATTACAAACTGTATTCTCTATAGAGTTTTCTTATAACTATTAATCATTCATTGAGAGCCCCTAAATTCATTTTTTGCGACTTTCTTAAGAAATCTAATAATTCAAATTAATTCTTTTATTCTTAAATAAATGCAATCTAATAATTAACTCTTTTTAAATAAATGCAATATAATAATTAAATGTATACTATATATAACAAATTATTAAAGCCTAAGTTCTCTTTTATTTTTAAATAAATGCAATTTAATAAATGCAATATAATAATTAAATGTATACTATATATAACAAATTATTAAAGCCTAAACTGTATATTAAATGTAAACTTTTAATACATACAATACAGAGACAAAACGTCATACCAACTTCGTAGACTTGACGGAACTTACAGACTCGGTAACAAAAGACCGTAACATACAATACAGAGACAAAACGTCAACGATCAACAAGCAATTGTGGATCTTTACTAACGGGTGCACTTCGGAATGTAGCAGATATGAATGAATACAACCCCAGTGTAGGTAATTACATATCTGCCACTGGGGTTATTGTAACACCCCGAAAATATAAAACCTTATGTTAAAATTATAAATTACAAATAAACGGAAATTTACTAACTAGAAACTTTTAACCTAGTTAGTTGATAGACTAGAAATAGCTCATGAAGGGTTAAAACCTACTAAACAATGTGTAGGACAAAGTAGAGGGGCCTGAATTGTCAAAAACTAAAACTTAAGTTACAGTTAGTAACCAAACACCCAAAAACCTGGTGTTGGGTCGATCAAGAGAGAAGGGGGCGACCAGGGATATCTTCAAAACCCTAACTTATCACAAAAAGCTCAAATTGAAAGCCCAAATCAAGTCCAAATCAAAATCTAAACATAGATTAGTGATCCTCATCACAAGATGTGACACCCCGTTGAAACACGCTAGCTTGGCAGTGGCTGCCTTAACTTTCGGGACGAACGTTCTTAAAACTTGGGGATAATGTGACACTCTAGGTTTTCCGAACGTACACCTTGTAATATTTTTGTGTATATATATGTTATTAAATGAAAATGTGACTTTTTACATGATATGTGTGTTGTGTATGTATATATATATATATATATAAGTATACGTATACACTAGTAAGTCGAGACCACGACTCGAGACCATGACTCGCAACCACTCGGTTGCGAGTGGGCCACTCGGTCTCGAGTGGGCCTCTTGGGCCGTAACCGGTTTGGGCCGAAACCCCCTTTGGTCTTGTTGATACTTGGTATATAATCCCACCTTTCCCCCACTTCCTTCATTTTACACACACAAACACTTCTACTCTCTCTCAACTAGAAAACCCCAAACAACAATCCATTCTCATCCAACTTTCGGTTCAAGCTTGGATCTCGGTCAAGGAATCTCGGACAAGATCATCACTCGGACACTTCATCTTCTCTCATTTTCTTCCTTTGTTTTGGCTCCTTCTCCTTCTTCACAACCGGTTAGTGTTAACTATATGTGTATAAGATTTATGAATGTTGAATGGACTAGATAGTGTTTAGTTAATAGTGTTGTGCATGATTTTTCAAATGATTTGTGAGTATTTCACCATATGTGTATACCATGTTAGGATGCTTGTTAAAATGTTCAAATGACTAGTTTAATGTTTAAATTAAATGGTAGGTAATTTGGAGATGAATGATGGATTTTTATGACAAAACATATTCTTGTATGAAAAGTGTTGTTTAAAGATGATGAACTAAGGATTGTGTGTAATTCATGAACAATATGGTTTATGTTTGCTTTGAATATGAAAACCCTAGAATTTTGGATATGGATGAACATGTTGAATGATAGTTGAAGATGTGAAAACCCTTATGATTTGATCCATTTTTACAAATAGACAGATTAGGAAAACTTGTTTCTTAAACCTCATTGGTTGTTTCCTAAATCTGGGCCTGATTACATAGTACATTTCGGACTGTTACATCTGCATCATCACGTGTACATGAAAGGGACAGCTTACGACTCGCAACCGCGCCGTTGCGACTCGCAACCATGGCATGACAACTCGAGACCACGCAGTTACGACTCGCAACCATAGCATGACAACTCGAAACCTCACGATTGCGACTCGAGACTACGACGGTTGCGACTCGCAACCACAACGTGACAACTCGAGACCACACGGTTGCGACTCGCAACCACAGCGTGACAAGCCGAGACCTTCTGGTTGCGACTCGAGACCATCTGGTTGCGACTGGGCTGTCCACTTTGGTTATTGGGCCATAGTATGCTTGATATGGGCTACCTGTTGACTGATCTGCGTGTTACTGTTTGACTGTTTAAATGCTAGGGCCGGCCCAATAACCCACTGTCTATATTGTTATGCATGCAACGTGTTAGTTATGTGTAAGTTTTTACGTGATTGCTTGTACGCCAAACCTGACCTATACCGGTAACCATGTTAGGACGCGGTGACCAACGTGTTTGACAAGTAACCCAATCTGCCGAGCAACCCAAGGTGAGTTCACACACTAAAAGCATGCGTCCCGCGGAGGGAAACGAACAAACTACCAACTTTGGGAAAACACTTTTGACCCATTATTCCGGGGGAAAACAGAATGGGTAATTACTATCTCCGGGGGAGATACGTTTGGATATTATTTATAAATCACAACTAGCCAGACTAAACGAAACTCTATCACCTTAAGTCCCTGCTTACAGTACCGATTAATCGCCGGGGGCGAACGGGTTATTAGTTGATAGCGCTATTAGGTTTGACAACCTCACACCGTGACCGGGGGAGATCGGGCGTGAACTAGTAGACCTTGCAACATGGTCAATGACGATAGACATTGACTCGGGGCACGAATATTTATATTCCGTCAACAGTTTCGGTATCCACAGTTTAGTGAGCTTACAGATGGGGTAGCTCCCCACAACGTGATTATAAATGCTTTATCTAAACAACTTAAGTTTTTGGTAAACTAAAACTGGACAACTAGTGAACTCACTCAGCATTATTGTTGACCCCTTGCTGCATGCTTTGCAGGTAACCAGTGACTCAGGAGCTGCTGCTTGGGGATGTGTAGTGTTCGTCAAACCCGTGTGTTGGGTTAATTATTTTGAACTAAGAACTATCTTTAAAACTACTTTGGTTTATGCTTCCGCTGTTTTGTTAAACTAATCATCGAACTTAAACTACGATGTTGCTAACTACTTTGGATATTAAATATTTCAACTATTAATTCAATGCTCAGTATAATTGGTGGCTGGATCCTGGTCAGTCACGCCCTCAAAGCGGGTGTTATCCGCAGGTGGATTTTGGGGGTGTGACACAAGAGGATTCCAAGGTATGTAAAAATTCGTGTTAATTCTTCGTTTGAAATTCTCATGATTCTAGAAAATCAGAGAAATTATGTTGCATGTGTGTTATTAGGTTTGATTAGAAGTGATGGGGTGTTTAGAAGTGAAACCTAACTGATTTCATGCTAAACATGACCAAATTAAGGAAAATTCCATGAACACCTTGAAGGTGGGTTGTGGGTTTTACATGATGATGATGATGTCTAGGATTTTGAGTGGTTATTTTAGTGTAAATTGACCTTAGAAAATAGTTCCAGGAAGATATGATGTTTACATGATATATGATGGCTTAATTGAAGTTAAGTTAACTAATTAGCAATCCATAAACATGAATAAGAATGATATAGAAATTCTGCCCTCATGATGTTTGTTGAAATGCCTCAAAGAAGGCTTGAAAACTGAATTGTTAAGTTTTAAACGCATAAATACGAAGTAAGACGAATGTGCGTTATGTGTGTAAAACATGGAGTTCTAAACATAAAGTGCTTGAACTCTTTAGGGAAGGAAGCCGGGTCATCTAGCGGACAAACCGATGTGGATACACGTTGAAGGGTTTACTTTAAAGGTATGTAACATGACTCGTTACATTATGTGAAATTAGATCATTGTAGTTGATTATCAAAATTACTAGTTATTATGAATTGAAGCGATGGCATTGTTGCATTGAATACTTGGTTGAATAATAAACTAAACTCGTTGGTAGTTGTCATAAAGGAAGGAATTCCATAGACAAGCCAAACGGGTCAAATAATCAAGTAAAACATGATCTACATTCCGGAATATGATAGACTGTTGTATGTAGTTGGTTATATTATGACGTGCTAGAAATATCAGACTTTTATTACATTGATAATGCAGAATACTGAAATCCGGGAGTTGGAATTTTGGTTGAAATGCTTAAACCAAACAAAAACATGAATTCCCAGGTGCTACCGTAAATTACGGTGTCACCGTCATTTACGGTAGAGATTAATGATTTACGGTGGTTTTCTACTGTATTACAGTGGATCCAAGAATTTCCAGCACTCACCGTAACTTACGGTGGCACCGTAAGTTACGGTGGAGCCTGGAAAATTTTTATATTTTTGTTATTCTCAATATGATGTTAAACCTTGATATCTTATTATTTATAAACGTCAAAACTAATGATTTATTGGTTGATCATAGGTAATTAGGTGGGTCACATGGATGGCGATCAAGTGATTTTGATGATGAACCGAACACTCCACTTCGAAGCTTCCGCTATGTTTTGAACTTGTTAAATTGTTGTTCTTTGGTTGTAAACAAATTCTTAAACGACTTAGTACGTTCTACCTTAGTCCTTAGTAGACTAAGATGTGTAACATTTTTGAAACTTATGTTAAGCTATTATCTTTTGGTATAAATTAGCTATAAATTTTAGTATAAATTCAAGGTTGTTACAAGTTGGTAATCAGAGCCTCAGGTTATCAATAAGTGTTCGGTTCAAGCTTGATCGACCATCCGGTAAGAACTAACTTCTGTTAATAAATTTTATATTACGTAAAGAATGAGAAATGAACAAATATGCATGAAAAGAGCAAGTAGGCTCATTTAAATACAAGAAATCAAAAGCAAGAACGATCAAATCAAGTTGTGAACTTGATTAAATCAAAAGCAAGAACGATCAAATCAAGTTGTGAACTTGATTAAATCAAAAGCAAGAACGATCAAATCAAGTTGTGAACTTGATTGAATCAAAAGCAAGAACGATCAAATCAAGTTGTGAACTTGATTGAATCAAAAGCAAGAACGACTAAATCAAGTTATGAACTTGATTGAATCAAACAAGAACAGCATGTGTTATAAATGGAATGTTTTAACAACTTGTGTAAATATTTCAGAAACGGAGATGGCTGATAAAGGTAATGATGATGCGGTGCCAAGAGTCACCGAACAAGTGAGAGAAGTGATTGCCGAAGAGGTTGGAAAGGCAATCGAAAACAGTCTGACAAGCTTCATTGATAGAATTCAAAACACAGTTCTATCAATGGTAGAAGATAGAATCAAGAAATTAGAAGATGACTCAAAACTTGAAAAGGAAAAACATGGAGGACGGAAACCTTGTTCATACAAGGAATTCATGGCCTGTAAACCACCGATATACAATGGGGAGGTTGACCCAATAGTATGCCAAAGATGGCTAAGTGATATCGAAGGGGTATTCGAGAGGACCCATTGTGACGTAGATGACTATGTAGCCTATGGTACGGGTCAACTAAGAAATCAAGCAAAAGATTGGTGGGATAACAAGAAGAGAGAGATCGGTATTGAAGCTGTTAAGGTCATGACTTGGGATGAATTCAAGACGCCATTTCTAAAGCATCATAGCCCCAAAGCGGTTATGAATAAAATCAAGGAAGAGTTCATGCAGCTCAGGCACAAAAACGAGACCATAGACAAGATCACGGCAACGTTTATGGACAAAATAAAGTTTTGTGACGATCTAGTGACAAACGAAGAACAAAAGATATACTACTATCATAACATGTTGAGTGCCGAGTATAGGGAGTTTATCACCCCTTCCAAATACGAGACCCTTACCGAAATTATAAATGCTGCTCGGGAAAGGGAAATCGAGCTGAAAAAGAGTATCGAAAGGGGTGAACGGAGAGCACATGATGTAAATCCAAGCCCTACTAAGAAGGCACGAACAAATGAGAGCGCAAGGAAATCTGATACGAAAGGCGGGTCACCAAGCTGCAGAATTTGCGGGAAGGGTCATAAAGGCGAATGTCGTTACAAGGATAAGCCTTGTCCTATATGCAAGAAAACGAGACATATAGCCATATCGTGCCCGGAGAAGGTGACGGTTTGTTATAATTGTTATCGAACGGGTCATAAGAAGTCTGAGTGCCCGGAATTGGTTGAAAAGAAGGATGGGCCGGAACCGAAGGGTGAAGCCCCTAAAGCCAAGGCAAGATCTTTTCAACTAACCGCCGCAGAAGCAAAGATTGAACCTGACGTGGTCTCAGGTATATTTACTGTAAACTCGATTCCTGCACGTGTATTATTTGATACGGGTGCGAATAAATCCCTTGTTTCATATGGATTTATTCGACATCCTTCATTTGTTCTAACTAAATTACCTGTGCCCTTAGAAGTAGAGATAGGTAATAATAAAAGTTTTAGTGTTTGCGATGTATGTGAAAATTGCAAACTGAGCATTGACGATGAAGAATATTTGATAAATCTAATCCCGATGTCGATGGGAGAATTTCAAGTCGTCGTTGGGATGGATTGGCTATCTCGACACCATGCAAAGGTCGTGTGTTTCCGTAAAGAGATAAAACTGACATCTCCGAGCGGGAAACACGTCACCATCTATGGTGAAAAAGGAGGCAATCCCATAGTATGCTCAATGTTGAAAGCACACAAGCTAATGAAGCAAGGATGCAAGGCATTTATGATATACGCTAATGAACCCGAAAAAGAATCACGAAAGATTGGGGATGTACCGGTAGTACGAGATTATGAAGATGTTTTTCCGGAAGATTTACCGGGGATACCGCCCGAACGGGAAGTAGAGTTCGGGATCGAATTGATTCCGGGCGTGAAACCCGTAGCAAAAGCCCCGTACCGACTTGCGCCGTCAGAATTACAAGAATTGATGTCCCAAATCCAAGACCTGCTCGACAAGGGATTCATAAGGCCGAGTGTGTCTCCTTGGGGCGCACCGGTATTGTTCGTGAGAAAGAAAGATGGGAGTATGCGCATGTGTATCGATTACCGGGAGTTAAACAAACTCACGGTAAAGAACCGATAACCGCTCCCGAGGATAGACGATTTATTCGACCAACTACAAGGTGCGAGCTGGTTTTCTAAAATTGACCTTAGATCGGGGTATCATCAATTAAAGGTCAAAGAAGAAGATGTGCCGAAAACGGCTTTCCGCACGAGATACGGACATTATGAATTCCTCATGATGTCATTCGGGCTAACAAACGCACCCGCGGCTTTCATGGACCTCATGAACCGGGTTTGCAAACCAATGCTGGATAAGTCGGTTATCGTGTTTATCGATGATATATTGGTATATTCGAAAAGTGAAGCTGAACACGCACATCACTTACGAGAAGTGTTAGAAACCCTTAGACGAGAGAAGCTTTACGCAAAATTCTCTAAATGTGCCTTTTGGTTACGAGAGGTACAATTTCTTGGCCATGTTATAAGTGCCGATGGAGTACTGGTGGATCCGTCAAAGATAGAGGTCGTGTCAAAATGGAATCCCCCGAAGAACCCTTCAGAAATTAGAAGTTTCTTGGGGCTTGCGGGGTATTACAGGAGATTCATTCAAGATTTCTCCAAGATTGCGTCACCACTAACAAAGCTAACACGAAAGAAAGAGAGGTTCATTTGGGGTGTTGACCAAGAGAAAGCGTTTCAAACGCTAAAAGAAAAGTTAACTCAAGCTCCAGTACTAACATTGCCGGACGGAGTCGAAGACATGGAGGTTTATTCGGATGCGTCACTATCAGGACTCGGTTGCGTGTTGATGCAACGGGGCAAGGTAATAGCCTATGCCTCGAGGCAATTGAAGATACACGAGAAGAAATATCCCACACACGATCTCGAGTTGGCGGCGGTAGTGTTTGCATTAAAAATATGGAGGCACTACTTGTATGGGGTAAAGTGCACCATATTTACCGACCACAAGAGTTTGAAATACTTCTTCGACCAGAAGGAGTTATACATGCGACAAAGAAGATGGCTGGAAACGGTGAAAGACTACGATTGTGAAATACGTTATCACCCAGGAAAGGCTAATGTAGTGGCCGATGCGCTGAGCCGCAAAACAGATTATACCCCAATACGGGTACGATCAATGCAACTGGTTGTGACTTCAAGCTTGCTAGAACGAATTCGAGAAGCACAAGATGAAGCTGTAAAGGCAGAAAACTGGAAAAAGGAAAGAATTATCGGCCAAGTTAAAGACCTAGAGGTAGGCAGTCATGGCCTAAAGACTCGTTTTAATAGAATCTGGGTCCCTAACACATGTGGGGTTAAGAAGCTTCTACTTGATGAAGCTCATAAATCCCGCTATTCCATTCACCCGGGAGCGACCAAGATGTATCATGATTTGAAGCAAAACTATTGGTGACCCGGAATGAAGCGGGACACCGTGAAATACGTGGAAAGGTGTTTGACGTGCCTACAAGTCAAGGCGGAACATCAAAGGCCATATGGTAAACTTCAACCGTTAGAAATTCCGGTTTGGAAATGGGAGCAAATTACGATGGACCTATTGACCAAACTGCCTAAAACAAGTCGTGGTTTTGATGCTATTTGGGTAGTTGTGGATAGGTTAACTAAAAGCGCTCACTTTATTCCCATTCGTGAGACTTATACATCTGAGAAAATGTCGGAGGTTTACACCAATGAAATCATAGCAAGGCATGGGGTACCGATATCCATTGTGTCAGACAGAGATACCCGGTTTACTTCGAAATTCTGGCGTGAATTCCAAGAACAGATGGGAACTAAATTGTTCCTTAGCACTGCTTACCATCCACAAACGGATGGGCAGAGCGAAAGAACAATACAAACATTGGGTGATATGCTGCGGGCTTGCATTATTGACTTTGGGGGTAGTTGGGATGTCCATTTACCCTTGGTCGAATTCGCATATAACAATAGCTATCACGCGAGCATTAAAATGGCCCCGTATGAGCTATTATATGGCAGAAAGTGTCGGACTCCGGTATGTTCGGGAGAAGTGGGTCCGCGAGGGCTAGCACCAACTGATATAATCCGAGCTACAAATGCGAAAATCGACATAGTTCGGGCACACTTGAAAGCGGCTCAAGACCGGCAAAAGGCATACGCAGATAAAAGAAATAGGCCAATTGAGTTTCAGGTTGGCGATATGGTCATGCTAAAGGTTTCCCTATGGAAGGGTATTATTAGATTCAGAAAAAGGGGAAAATTAAGCCCGAGATTTATTGGGCCATTTAGAATCACTGAACGGGTTGGTAAAGTGGCTTATCGACTTGAATTACCCGAAGAGTTGAGTGGAATTCATAGCACATTCCACGTATCACATCTTCGAAAATGTTTGGCCGACGAAACTGCTCATATCCACTACGATGACATCGAGGTGGATAACAACCTCAACTATGTAGTAAAACCAATTGCGATTTTAGATCGTAAGGAGAAAAGTTTGAGGAACAAGATAATAAGCCAAGTCAGAGTCAAATGGGAGCACAGAAAGGGGTCAGACACTACATGGGAGTCCGAGGAGGAGATGCGACGACTCCACCCTACATTATTTGGTACGTAATTCGGTTTCGGGGACGAAACCCCTTTTAAGGGGGGTGGACTTGTAACACCCCGAAAATATAAAACCTGATGTTAAAATTATAAATTATAAATAAACGGAAATTTACTAACTAGAAACTTTTAACCTAGTTAGTTGATAGACTAGAAATAGCTCATGAAGGGTTAAAACCTACTAAACAATGTGTAGGACAAAGTAGAGAGGCCTGAATTGTCAAAAACTAAAACTTAAGTTACAATTAGTAACCAAACACCCAAAAACCTGGTGTTGGGTCGATCAAGAGAGAAGGGGGCGACCAGGGATATCTTCAAAACCCTAACTTGTCACAAAAAGCTCAAATTGAAAGCCCAAATCAAGTCCAAATCGAAATCTAAACATAGATTAGTGATCCTCATCACAAGAGGATTCCAAGGTATGTAAAAATTCGTGTTAATTCTTCGTTTGAAATTCTCATGATTCTAGAAAATCAGAGAAATTATGTTGCATGTGTGTTATTAGGTTTGATTAGAAGTGATGGGGTGTTTAGAAGTGAAACCTAACTGATTTCATGCTAAACATGACCAAATTAAGGAAAATTCCATGAACACCTTGAAGGTGGGTTGTGGGTTTTACATGATGATGATGATGTCTAGGATTTTGAGTGGTTATTTTAGTGTAAATTGACCTTAGAAAATAGTTCCAGGAAGATATGATGTTTACATGATATATGATGGCTTAATTGAAGTTAAGTTAACTAATTAGCAATCCATAAACATGAATAAGAATGATATAGAAATTCTGCCCTCATGATGTTTGTTGAAATGCCTCAAAGAAGGCTTGAAAACTGAATTGTTAAGTTTTAAACGCATAAATACGAAGTAAGACGAATGTGCGTTATGTGTGTAAAACATGGAGTTCTAAACATAAAGTGCTTGAACTCTTTAGGGAAGGAAGCCGGGTCATCTAGCGGACAAACCGGTGTGGATGCACGTTGAAGGGTTTACTTTAAAGGTATGTAACATGACTCATTACATTATGTGAAATTAGATCATTGTAGTTGATTATCAAAATTACTAGTTATTATGAATTGAAGCGATGGCATTGTTGCATTGAATACTTGGTTGAATAATAAACTAAACTCGTTGGTAGTTGTCATAAAGGAAGGAATTCCATAGACAAGCCAAACGGGTCAAATAATCAAGTAAAACATGATCTACATTCCGGAATATGATAGACTGTTGTATGTAGTTGGTTATATTATGACGTGCTAGAAATATTAAACTTTTATTACATTGATAATGCAGAATACTGAAATCCGGGAGTTGGAATTTTGGTTGAAATGCTTAAACCAAACAAAAACATGAATTCCCAGGTGCTACCGTAAATTACGGTGTCACCGTAATTTACGGTAGAGATTAATGATTTACGGTGGTTTTCTACTGTATTACGGTGGATCCAAGAATTTCCAGCACTCACCGTAACTTACGGTGGCACCGTAAGTTACGGTGGAGCCTGGAAAATTTTTATATTTTTGTTATTCTCAATATGATGTTAAACCTTGATATCTTATTATTTATAAACGTCAAAACTAATGATTTATTGGTTGATCATAGGTAATTAGGTGGGTCACATGGATGGCGATCAAGTGATTTTGATGATGAACCGAACACACCACTTCGAAGCTTCCGCTATGTTTTGAACTTGTTAAATTGTTGTTCTTTGGTTGTAAACAAATTCTTAAACGACTTAGTACGTTCTACCTTAGTCCTTAGTAGACTAAGATGTGTAACATTTTTGAAACTTATGTTAAGCTATTATCTTTTGGTATAAATTAGCTATAAATTTTAGTATAAATTCAAGGTTGTTACAGTTATGAATGAATATAACCCAAGTGGTAGATATGTAATTAGCGAGCTCTGGAATTTCAAGGAAAATCGAAGAGCTACACTGGGGTTATATTCATTCATATCAATCACTTCCTTATGTGCACCGAACCATCTTCTAGGAGGTTGTCAAGTGTTCTCGCCTTCGTAGTTGGTGTTTTGCGTATCTTTACATTCGCAGCCATTCTGTACAACAAAACACATTCAAATGAGGAACACATTCAATCCGAAACTGATCCGATCAGTTCTTAATATGAGGAACCCAAATCATCGAATCAAACCAAAAATCAATATGAGGAACACACAAGAATCAAAACCAAAACACATTGAAAACCACTGTTCCGATCAGAACCCAAATCATGGAATCAAACCAAAAATGAAAACCAAAACACATTCAAACCCACATTCAAACCCTCTGTTTTGATACCCTAACACATTCAAACCAAAAAATCAAAACCAAAACACATTCAAACCAAAAATCAAAACCAAAACACATTCAAACCCACATTTAAACCCTCTGTTTTGATACCCTAACACATTCAAACCAAAAATCAAAACCAAAACACATTCAAATCCACATTCAAACCCTCTGTTTTGATGTCCTAACACATTCAAACCTATAAGAATCAAAACCAAAACACATTCAAACCCTCTGTTTTGATACCCTAACACATTCAAACCAAAAATCAAAACCAAAACACATCAAACCCACATTCAAACCCACAAGAATCAAAACCAAAACACATTCAAACCCACATTCCCCTCTCTTTTGATACCCTAAACCCTAAACCCACAAGAATCAAAACCAAAACAGATTCAAAACCTCTGTTTTGATGCATTTTGATACCCTAAACCCTAAACCCACAAGAATCAAAACCAAAACAGATTCATCAAATAGAACCCAAAATCAAACCCAAAATCATCGAATGGAACCCAAAATCAACCCTCTGTTTTTTCACAATATAAAGACATTCAAATCATCGAATCAAACCATAAATCAATATGAGGATGAAGATGAACCTGATCTGTTCGATGATGAAGATGTTCGATGAAGATGATGAAGATGATCTGTTGAAGATGATGATGATGATCGATGAAGATGATATGTTGAAGATGATGATGATGATCTTAGGAGTTGGGAGAAGTATTGGGAGTTGGGAGAGCTATTGATGATGATAATGAAACTGATTGTCTGCTATTAAGTGTAGATATTAAGGGTGGGGGGTATTATGGACTTTTCACAACTGTCAAACGGTAAAACTGACGGAACATTGACGGCAGGGGCTGATACTGTTATGAATTTATAAAGTCAGGGGCTCAAAAAACCAAAAATTTAATTTAAGGGCTCAGGTTGATGTTTGGGACATACCACAGTGACACAAATTGCATTTTTCTCTACATTAATTAGAAAAGATTAAACTAAAATAATACTTATCTATAAAACATGGTCTAATATAGTATAAATAGAACTAAAGACCAAAATTTAAATGATATATTATAATCTTATGTAAATCTGCCTATGTTACGGGTATTAAGCGATAAGGGTATTAAAGAATATTAAGGGATATTAAGGGATAAGGGTATTAAGGACATTTCATACATGTCTTTAACAAATCTAATCCACATTTGATAGAAGGGTTTTAATTGGCCTACAAAATCTAATCCATTAGTAAGCTTAATTGGATCAAATATAAGGGGCTTTATTGAACTCTTTAATAACATTTGGTTATTTAAATTAGGTCAAGCTTTAATTATTAGACAATATAAAATTAGGTCATGCTTTCAGTTTAGACAAGAAATTTTGAGTTAGTTAGCTAGTTTATATATCAAACATGAACTAAATACAAACAATTTAAATGATGTATTATAATCTATTTCGATGGTTATTAAAACTACCCATGTGATCACATATACTGTCTTCAACATTACTTTATAAAGATATAGAAATAAAGACCAAAATTTAAATGATATATTATAATTTGTTTTTTAGTATTTGATTTCGATCATTACTAAACCTACCCGTGTGGTTACACGGGTACTACACCTAGTATAATATATACAAGCAAATTTGCATTCTTGTCAACAATATTTTACAAAATAATAATAATAATAATAATAATAATAATAATAATAATAATAATACATGGATGTAAATAAAACCTAAATAATATTGTTGGTATTGCGTTTAACCTTGTATAAAATAATTGTACTTTGTGGACAATTTAAAATAACCATTAGACCACACGGTGTGTAGGGGCTTGAAAAATAAGCGTTATGTGACATGTAGACGACATGTAAGTACGCGTTAGAAAAGTGGCGTAGTAGAAAAAAGAGGGCTGTGAGAAGGGGTCTGGAAGCGGTGCGTTATTCGACACGTGACACATACTTATTATTATTATTATTATTATTATTATTATTATTTAATAATTATATATTATCTCTTATTTTAAAAAAAAATAGTATTATTAGTAATATAATAACTATCAATAATAAAACAATTACATAATTTAAATAAAAAAAAGGTTACATAACTAAAAAACGATTACATAACTAAAAAAAGGTTCACAAGAAGATGACCGTAAGCCAATATGTTCGGATTGGTAAAACGTGGTTGGTTCGGTTGAGAGCCTTGAGGCGAAGTGGTGTTCGGTACTTCGCCGAAACCGTAGGGGTTGTTCGGATCAAAGTTGCGGTTGGGTGGATGCATTATTTTTTATAAAAGTTGGAGTGATTTTATAAAAATGAAGGTTGAGAATGAGTTGGGGAGAAGAGCGTGAGGTGAAAATAGTGAGTTTTTTATATAGATGGGGTGAAATAACTTTTTTAAATAAAAATTCTTTCTTTAAAAAAAATAATACCGTTGGGATCCAACCGCTAGGAGCCACCCCAATCAGCCAACGCCATGTCGACGAGCATTTATCTTCAACGCTGGTAGAAAAGTTCAAGCCCAGCCATCAATGCCGTCTACAACGTTAAGGGGTGTAGTGTGTACGACGTGGACAGACATTAACTTCGCTTATCCATACCCACATAGTATGTTCTTACTTTCAAAGGAAAAGGACCCTCTGGTGTCTAAACAACTTTCCGGACAATGTAAAATAATTGTAAAATGATATGGATAAAGAGTTGTGACATTTCATAGTTTTTTTACTTAAAAGCGTAGTTCATTCATTTATCTAAATTTTAATCGATTCTTTTTTTATTATTAAATATTTCTAATACTAGGTTAGAACCTCGTGTATTACACGGGTTGAATAAATGTAATTTTATATATTAAGGGCATGTTTGGCTAAGCTTATTAGAGTTAAAAAGGACTTTTAAGAAAAAGACTTTTTAAAAAAAGTGTTTGAATTAGCTTATGGGTGGGAAAAGTTAATAAATCAATAATTTGTTTTTTAAAAAGTGTTTGGCTTAGCTTATTGATTTAAAATGACTAAAATGGACATTCTTTCATAAGGGGGTGTTAAAAAATAAGAGGTATATTGGTAATTTGTTGTTTGAAAAGCTATAAGCTGATCAAGAAGTCACAATCTCATAACTTTTCAAAAACTTCTTTTCCTTCATATCAAAAGTCATTTTAAAAAGTACTTTTCAATTTGTCAAACACTATGAACTCCTTATTGACTTTTTGATAAGTCAATAAGCCAATAAGTTAGTTTGAAAAGCTTAGCCAAACATGCACTAAATAATAAAAAAAGTTATATCTTTGAGAAACCCGTGTATTGTACCGGTTGAGTTAATTTAATTCTATATATTAAATAATAAAAAAGTTACATTTTTAAGAACATCATGTGTTATACAGGTTGAGCACATGTAATTTTATATACCAAACAATAAAAAGTTATATCTTTATAAACCCTATGTATTATATGGATTGAATAAATCTAATTTTATACACTACATAATAAAAATTTATATTTTTTAAAAACCTCGTGTATTACACGAGTTGCATAAATGTAATTTTGTGTTGTAATATCTCTAAAAAAACTAACGGATATACTCGATATACGATAAATGGGGTGATTGTGGTAATGGTTCTTATAAATGTCACGTAAATATAGTGATTACCGTATTTGAGTTGAGAATTAAACACGGAAATAAAAGTATAGAACCAATAAAAAATGATTAATATTTTTGTTTACCCGTTATAAACATTTTTTAAATAGGTTCTATTCTTAACTACTTTAGTTTAATAAAATAAATAAAAAAATTTTGTTTTCCCCCAGGCTAGAAATTACGATTTTACACCAGTTTATTATTTTATACCCGCTTTAAAATTACGGTTTTGCCCTCATTTTAAAATTACATCTTTGCCCCCGGTTTAAAATAAAATTATGCTTTTGCCACCAGCTAAAAGTTACGATTTTCCCCTCGGTTCAAAATTAAGATATCACCCTCAATTCAAAATTACGTTTTTACCTCAAGTACAAAATAAAAATATGGTTTTCCCTAGCTAAAAGTTAGGATTTTACCCTCGGGATAAATATTTTGATTTTTCCCCCAAGTAAAAAATAAAAATATGACTTTGCCCACAGTTAAAAATCGTGTTAAGTAGTTGCAACTTCCATAACACTCTTTTTACTTTTTCTTTCTAACAAAACTATAGTACTATTTTTTCAGTTGGTTGAGAATTATTTGGCTATCGCCCCGTAAAACAAACGAGGTATCACCTAATTGTATATAACATTTGTAATTGTTAACACTGTTTTATATTATATTGTATGGCCTACAATTTATTTGGAATTTTGTGTAACTTAATTAATATTTTATTTTTTTCGGAGAATATAAAAGTAAATACGCAATTCCTCACCCATAATTGTGTATTATAATGCAATATATATCGTAACTTTTTTTTTTGATTTTTTATTGTATTATATTAATTATCTATAAGAGATGATCTCATATAATGACAAATGTCTCTAAAGTGTTTTCTTTTTATTATATAGTATAGATTTTCTAGTTAGGTAGGGTTTTGTATCTCGATTTTGTTTCTCGTTGTCTATATTCACAAGAAAAGAATTCAAAAATTTTGGTCAAGAATGTAGCTGAGATAACAAATTCAAATTATTTCTAAATAAATTATTGAGCGGCCAAGAACTTTATATAAACATTACCTTTCTTTACCGCTCAGAAAAAAATTACCTTTCTTGTTTTCACCAATAAAGATTTGACTAAATGTACTGTTAAGACGACATATACACCGACTATGTGGAAACCCTTAAAATGTTCCGCGTATTCTGGAATTTTTTTCTTGAGGATGCGAAATATTTTTAAATATTTTAGGTCCCTTGTTGTATAAAAAAACGGCTTATAGCTGGTCGGATTATGTAAGACAAAAGAATATAAAACTAAAATTCATATAATCATAAAAAACACGTCAAACGTAATTACAAACGTATTTAAAAATGTGCCATGCAGGTTTTCATTTTTTTAAATCTATCCAAAACATTATCTAGACATACCAAACACACAATGAGTTTATTACATTCTTATTCATGATTTCTATCACATATAAATCGCTCCATAAGTTTATAAAAGAAATATTGGATTTTAATAATTCAAACTATTCGTCGTTGGACGCCAACAGTCCTAACTTTAAAGATAACCACTAGCATGGGCGGATCTTAGTGGAGCCGTGGCAGGGCCACGGCCCTGGCAAGTTTTTCGTCCGTAGTGCTAACTTTCCGCATTTCGATCGAAATTTTGTATATATACTATGTTCGGCCCTGGCAAGTTTTTCGGCCGTAGTGCTAATTTTAGTGTCCGTGTCTTTCGGCCCTGGCAGGTTCAACGGGCAAGATCCGCCACTGACCACTAGCAGTTTTAACTTTTAACATATTGACCTCCAATGGACCCTAACTAACAGAACCCTAATGTCGTTAGTCTCTGGTCGCCGGAAAAACGTATTTTTGCCGGAAACCAACATTTTTGTCCCGAACCTCTTTGTAACCTTATTATTGACCTTTGAGAACCTTTTTTCTAGTAAAAGCCCCATTATTAAAGTCGTCGAAAATCTTCTTTTCCGCCGAAAAACTCAACTTTTTGGCCAGAATACTCAACATTTCCGTCCCGAACATCTTTTTAACAATAGATCGGACCTTTAGAAACCTTTTTCTGGACAAAAACGGTTTTCCGACGACCAGAGACTAACGGCGTCAGGGTTTTGTTAGTCAAGGTCCATTGGTGGCCAATAGGTCAATAGTTGAGACTGACAGTGGATATTTTTGAAGTTCGGACTGTTAGTGGCCAATGACGAATAGTTGGTATTATTAAAATCCAATATTCCTTTATAAAACAACACTAAACACTTAAACAAAATAAACAATCATGTTTAAGCATAAACCATAATTTTCAAACATTCAAGCCTAGTATTAAATGTTGATTGCTTGTAACTAATCAATTAAACAAACAAAACTATAAATAAAAGAAAAAATCATTTAACTACAAGTCTATAACAACAAAAAAAATCAAAAAATCAAAAAAAAAAAGATCAAACACTTATACATCTATATTTTCTCCTATTCGTCATATAAAACAACAAAAAAAATCAATAAAGAAACCATACTAGTTCTATATTGAAATTCTGGCGTAATACGGGTCGGTCTTACAAGAATTTTGCTTTTTCTGACAAAAAAGTCGTCGGGTGGTGAGCAACATAACTCTTTCAATTCGGCGAAATACTCAGCTAAAAACAATCCTTTTGCGTAAAACGCAGCATCATTCAGCTTAATACGCTAGCTCGAATAAAATTTCCAAATGCATTAAATTCTGTACACCTACCACCCGAGTTTTAGGCCGGACCACTTATCCCCAAAGTCAGCATTCGGCAAAGATGCAACCTAGGTGATGACACGTTTACACTTCAAACTCATTACGGTTACGTATTGTTTTTATTGGTAATGACATACTAATTATTAACAAGCAGATTGAAATATGGTGTATAAATAATGAAAGACGTGACAAAGCTGAAAAGAAGACACAAAAATGAAGTTCAACATCTCTAATTGTGAACTTGTATCATTTTTCCTAACTCTTGTCCTTTGTTTTTTCATATCAACAAGCTCTAATGAATTTCTGGATTGCCTCTCTCAAACAATTTCATCAGACGATATTGTTTTCACCCCTAATGACACTTCATATTCCCCCCTTCTTCAATCTACAATCCAAAATCTTAGATTTAACACCACTACAACACCAAAACCATTAGCAATAATCACACCCTTGTCATATTCCCATGTACAATCCACAGTCATCTGCGGTGTTAAATCCCGACTCAACATCCGGACCCGAAGCGGTGGTCATGACTATGAAGGCCTTTCCTACACCTCCTTCGATCAGGACCCTTTCATCGTTCTTGATCTCAACCAACTCCGGTCAGTATCAATTGATTCACAGGCTAAAACTGCATGGGTCGAATCCGGTGCCACTCTTGGAGAGCTATCTTATTATGTTTCTCAAAAAAGTAATCTCCTTGGATTCCCAACTGGAGAGTGCACATCGGTGGGTGTTGGTGGGCAACTAACAGGAGGAGGGTATGGCACGATGGCAAGGAAATACGGTTTGTCTGCAGATAACGTAATCGATGCGCTTGTGGGTCGATGTGAAGGGGCGAATCCTGGATAGAGATTCAATGGGTGAAGATTTGTTTTGGGCGATTAGAGGAGGTGGTGGAGCTAGTTTTGGTGTTGTACTATCATGGAAGATCAATCTTGTTTATGTTCCACCAGTTGTTACTGTTTTCAGTCTTTCTAAAACCCTAGATGAAGATGCAACTCGGCTTGTTTACAAGTGGCAGCAAATTGCTCACAACATAACTGAAGATCTGTTCATTAATCTTCTTATAACTCCAGTTAACAGCACGATGCAAGTAACAATCAACTCGCTGTTCTTGGGGAAAGCTGACGAGCTAATGAAAATAGTTAGTGATGGGTTTCCTGAACTGGGATTACTGGACAAATATTGCATAGAGATGAGTTGGATTGAATCAGTGGTTTATTTTTCTCTATATTTAAGAGGACAAAGTGTTGATGCTCTCAAAGAAAGAAGACCATGGCCTAAAGATTACTACAAGTTCAAATCAGATTATGTTAAGAAACCAATACCAGAAGAAGCACTTGCAGAGATTTGGAAATGGTGTTTGGAAGCGAACTTGATTCTAGGGATGGAGCCACACGGTGGAAAGATGGGCGAGATCGATGAAACCGCGACACCGTACCCGCATAGGGAAGGGAATTTGTACATCATACAATACATAATGAGATGGGATGATGAGGGGTTTAATGCAACTGAAAAGCGTGTTGCTGCAATAAGGAGGGTATATGAGAAGATGACACCATACGTGTCCAAAAACCCTAGGGAAGCTTATGTGAACTTCAGGGACTTGGATCTGGGTACAAGTTGTAATGCATGCAGTACAAGCTATGAGCAATCGTTGATATGGGGAAGAAAGTATTTTAAAGGGAATTTTAAGAGGTTGGCAATGGTGAAAGGGGTTGTTGATCCAACTAATTTCTTCTGGTCCTATCTCATTCGTATTAGTTGATTAGATTAAATTAGATGGCAATAAAAAAACATAGATTATAAATTTTTAAGTGCTTTTATGTAGGGGTGTTCATGAGCCGATCCGATCGAGTGTCTGCTCGTGCTCGGATTGAATTACAACCGATCCGATCCGATCGGATCAAATTTGCAAAACCGAGCACAAAAGTGATGCTCATGCTCGGATTGAATTTGAATAGAGCGGATCGTTTTCGCTCGGTTTTTCTCAAATCCTAACTAAAATCGAGCGGATCGTTTTCGCTCGGTTTCGCTCGATTGAATTATAAGGTTGTGTTCAACAAAAACAAATCCTAACTTAATTAAAACATGTTCAACACCTTACTAACAAAAACAATACATAACTAAAATCATGATTCTAACAATGTTCTTAACAATAGATGTTGTGCTCTTCGAGTTACCGCTTGATCGAACAATCAGATTATGACATTGTTTTAGGAATTACGAATTTAGGGTTAGATTTTGGTGTGTGGCAACTGGCAGCAGCGATATGCAGATCTTCGAACAATCAGTTTATAAGTCTATATTATTGTTTTTGAAATTAGGGATTTAGGGTTAGATTTTGATATTAACTATTAAGTTGGGCTAGTATATATATTTTGGGCTTTCAATTTTTTGGGCTTTTATTCTTTATAATCTATAGTATATATATATATATTATTAATAAAAATAATTCGAGCGAAACCGAGCGATCGACGAGCGAGCGGACCTTTGCTCATACTTGGATTAAATTTGAATCGAACCGATCCGAGCGGCTCATTTACAAACTGAGCGGGAATCGAACGAGCATTTTTCGAGCGATCGTCGAGCAGTTTGGACAACCCTACTTCTATGATTGATTTTATGTTTATATTTGAATTAAGATAGAGTTAATATCATTCATTAAAACACATACTCTCTTGTTTTATTATAGGGTAAATTACACTTTTCGTGCTTTATGTTTGTAGCGAATTGCAATACATAACCTTTAACTTCAATAATTACAGTCACAATCCTTTATTTGGAAAACTCTTTACACCTTTCGTCCTTTAATACAAACCAGGTTAAAAATTTAAGTTAAGTCTTTTCACTTAAGGGTATCATGGTCATTCCACGCTTTTATTTAAAATGTCTCTAAATAAAACAACCACCAACGCCGTGGCTTCACAACAACACATTCAACAGCAATACGAAAGTGACAACTGTCACAACAGCAACAAACACAAGTGAATTCAAGAGTGCTACTTTGAACTTATCCATTCTAAATCAGATGTGGTTTGTAAGCTACGATGGCTATGGTGGAGACTAAAGAAGAGAGTGATGAATCTTTGTCCAATATGGAAACTAAAATGACCACTGAAAGCATGCAGATTGAAACACGGGTTATGATTCTGATGATTTCTTCTCCTAGGGTGTGGAGAATGCCTGTGTTTCTGTGGGTTTGGTCCATGATCTGATCTGGGTTGGTGTAAAAATTGGAACTTTTGAGGGTTTCGAATAGGGAATTGTATGATGAGTGGTTTTGATTGGAGTTTGAGTAGGTGTTTGTTGTCACACCCAACCGATGGCGGAAACATCGGGGCATGACACTGAGTGAAACAGATTGTCCATGAGTATCCGTAACAACTATTAATTACCAGATATTTAAACGTCATGTCCCATATCATAACATATCCAAATAAAACAGTTATTACAAATAATTGTCTCAAAAACAAACACTGTTTTGACAACACAGATTTAAGTGTGACATAACGAGACCCCTAGCTTGATTCACCAAAGCACAACTTTCCTAGCATCTTAAGCACCTGCCACCTACGTTAAAATAAAGTCAATACACATAGTGTAAAGGTGCGCATACAAGTTTGATACAATAATAGAGTTCGAAATCTTTACGCATAACCAGCATGTAACATGTAGCAAAGTGAAAGCTAGTAGGTTATCGACAGAGAAATATGCACAGACATGACTGCGAGTTGTAGAATGTGCAACACATATCCCCACTAGGACACGTGAAGTAAAGCCCTTAACAACCCCTGTCTACGACAGGTTCTGACTCCAAACTATAGTACTATCATTGCTAAGGTGTCAGGCAACAATCACTGTGTTAACATAACATACAAGCGTTCATCGAATAACATGTAGCATGCAATAACGGTTAGCGTATAAATAGTGTTTGCGTTGTTTGTCGATTGTGATTTGAAAAAGTAACGTATGCAACACCCAAAAGTACGTAAAGCAAAAAGGGTTAGAGTATACTCACAGATAGCGTTTAACAAGTAAACACTCTCTTGGATTGAAGGGAGTGCTGAGAGATTAGCCTGAACAGCTAACGATAGCATAAGCGAAGAACGGTGCATTAAACGGTGCAAAGTGAACAAGTGTCGACTGGTAATCCGATCGGATGGTCGTTCGATCGGATGTCAATCCGTTCGGATGGTCATCCGATCGGATGACCATTTGGTCGGATTGACATTCGTTTGGGATGGATTTGAAGTTTTCGTTGTAGCATTTTGAAAATAGTGAAGTATCTCTACCCTTCACGTCGATCGATCGAACGATCATTCGATCGGATTGCAATCCGATGGGCGAGACATTTCAGTTGAGAACAAGTTCACAGCAGGATGGTCATTCGATCGGATGGTCTTCCGATCAGATAGCAATCCTTTAGAAACTGATGATCTTTAAAAATTATGAAAAAGGGGTAGGTGTTGAAGTCCAAATGTCACCCGATCGGATTGTCGTTCGATAGGATGGCAATCCGATTGGACGACAATCCGTTCGACATTCAGTTTGTTTGAAAATTGGAAAATGTTTAAGTGTGGATACCAAGTGCAATCCGATCAGATTGTTGTTCGATCGGATGTCAATCCGATCGGACGGCAATCCGTCCCAATGAATTTGATCATCTTGAACTTGATTATTTTGAAAGTTTTGCGGTTTGCTCGAGACGGTATGACAACGTACTAAACAACGGGGACTCCATCAGACCCAGGTTACCCGATCGAACGGGAATCACCCCAATCTGGTTAGTTAACTGTTCGTGACGGTTGTTCCTGTTCAACCCGAAATCGGTTCTCTCTTTGATAGAAATCAGATCTTAGACCGACACATCACTAGAGAAGAGTAGAAGGCCTGAATGAGCTCCGATTCTATCGGTTTTGAGTGCATTGAGTGTAAAAGAGTTAAAAGAATGTGGGAAAAGCATCTTTCAATCCTTTTAACTTTGAAAATGTTTAGATCTAGTAAAAAACAATGTTTAATCTTGTGGAAATCCTTCAGATCTAAGTTGCTCTTGGTGGAATGAAGCCAAATCTTGACGTTCATAAGAACTTCATGATGAAATCACCCTAGAACACCTCAAATCCGCTGATTTCACGATTAAAAGTTAAGATTCAAAGGTGAAAATGATGAAGAAGTGTGTGTAGATCATAGAAGTACAAGATTTGAGTTGAAAACTTATAAGAATCGCGAGAAATCGAGAGAAAAGAGGGCTTGAGTGTGCTGTCGGTATTTATAGGTTGCCAAAAAGGGAAAGAGGAGTGCAAGTGTCGGATGGCGTGCCGATCGGATGGCATTTCGATCGGATGGCAATCCGATCGGACGACCATTCGATCGATTGGCCATTCGATCGAAGTGGTCCGACGAGTTGAGTTTCGGCGTTTCGTTTTGCGTTTCGATCGTTGCGATGCGTTTAAGCGAGTATCGATTAAGCATTGCGATATATTAATAATAACCACGCAAATACTATATCTAACATACAATCATAAAGTTATTTAGGATGATTATAACTTGCGTTTAACATTTGCGATTCAATTGCGTTGTGATAGAGTTGCGATTGCGTTTTGATTAATCACCACAAACATAAAGTAAACACGCACAAGTAACACATAAGTAGCACACACACATGTAAAACAATATACAGAATCTATGAATCAAAGCTGCGAATGCGATTGCGATGTGATTAGCGATAAAGTGATAAACAAGCGATTAAACCTCGATTATTAACAGATACTCCACATAATACAACTAAAGCAAATAAAATACAAGATCTGATTACAAGTCAAGGAAGTAAAGTTAGTAGTTAAGCAAGGAGTGACATATCACAATTAGCAATCTTTTCTTCCTTTGACTTTGACTTTGACTTTTGAAACACGGGGTGTTACAGCCTCCCCTACTTAAGGGAATTTTTCGTCCCAAAATTAGGCTTTAGCCGTAACAAACAACTGCGGGTACTTCACCTTCATGTCACTTTCGAGTTCCCAGGTGAACTCTGCGCCGTGTTTGCCTTCCTAGCGAACCTTCACAATGGGAATACGTGAGTGCCTGAGCTTCTTGGTTTCTCGGTTCATGATCTCGATAGGCTTCTCCACGAAGTGTAATGTTTCGTCCACTTGTAGATCCTCAAGTGGAACTTGTAAATCCTGCTCGGCTAGGCACTTTCTGAGGTTCAATACATGGAAAGTCGGGTAGACATTGCTAAGGTCCTCCGATAGTTCGAGTCTGTAGGCCACTTTCCCGATCCTTTCTAGAATCTTAAAGGGTCCAACATATCAAGGCGCGAGCTTTCCTTTCTTGCCGAATCTGATCACACCCTTCCAAGGTGATACCTTTAGGAGTACGTGATTGCCAACGTCAAATTCAAGGGGCTTGCGGCGTCTATTGGCGTAACTTTTCTGACGACTCCGAGCTTTCAACAGATTGTCTCGAATTTGGAGGATCTTGTTAGTCATTTCTTGCAGTAGCTCAGGACCGGTTAGTTGCGCATCTCCGATCTCATGCCACAAAATCGGCGATCGACATTTTCTTCTGTATAATGCCTCAAATGGTGCCATTTGTATGCTAGAATGATAACTGTTATTGTACGAGAATTCGACTAATGGTAAGTGCGCGTCCCAATTACCACCGAAATCTATGACACACGAGCGAAGCATGTCTTCAAGAGTACGAATCGTTCTTTCAGTCTGACCATCGGTTTGGGGATGGTAAGCAGTACTTAGATTAAGCATAGTACCGAGAGTAGATTGAAACGTTTCCCAAAGACGCGAGGTAAACCGACCATCGCGGTCAGAGATGATGTCACGAGGCGTCCCATGTCGACAGATGATCTCGTCGGTGTAGATTCAGGCTAATTTTTCAACCTTGAAGTCTTCTCGTATCGGTAGGAAATGAGCAGATTTAGTCAAACGGTCAACGATAACCCAGATGCTATCGTGACCTGAGGTTGTACGCGGGAGTTTCGTGATAAAGTCCATGGTTATGCTTTCCGATTTCCACATCAGGATCTCGGGTTGTTTAAACAAGCCAGATGGTCTTTGTTGTTCGGCCTTGAATTTCGAGCAAGTCAGGCACTTCTAAACATAGATTGCGATATCCTTTTTCATACCAGGCCACCAGTACCATTGATGAAGGTCATGGTACATCTTGTTGGCACCAGGATGAATAGAATATCAGGACTTGTAGGCTTCATCCAACATAATTTGTCGCAAGTTAGTGTGTTTGGGAATCCAAACCCGGTCCAGATAATGGGATATCCCATTTGATTTATTCACTAACTGTTCGCCATTATGGTGAATCCTTTCCTTCTTCAAGGTGCGTTCGGTAAAACAAGCATGCTGAGCGTCGCGGATAAGAGTTTCGAGATGGTGCTGGGCGTGAATATTACGAACACTATGCAAATAGCTTCGTCTACTGAGGTCGTCGGCAACGACAGTTGCTTTGCCAGGATGTTAACGGATCTCACAGTTCTGATCATTGAGAAGTTCTACCCATCGGCGTTGGTGCATATTCAGTTCTTTTTGGCTGAGGATGTGTTGCAGGCTCTTATGATCTGTGAAGATCGTACACTTGGTACCATAAAGGTAGTGTCGCCAAATTTTCAATGCAAAAACAACTGCGCCTAGCTCGAGGTCATGGGTTGTGTAGTTCTTCTCGTGGATCTTGAGCTGACGAGATACGTAAGCGATAACCTTATCCCGTTGCATGAGAACACAAGGTCGATACGAAAATCAATATCACGACTCGGGGGTAAACCAGGTAAATCATCAGGAAAGACATGAGGGAAATCATGAACAACGGGAACATCTTTCACACCTGTGGTTCTTATCTTTTCCTTCTCCGCTACTACAATGTTTGCCAAGAAAGCTCTATATACTTTGCGGAGATACTTGCTTGCTTGGATGCACGACCTGAGTTTGAGACCTTTCGAAGGAGTTTCTCCATACACACAAAGTTGATCACCATTAGCGAGCGAGAAGCGAATCATCTTATCGAAGCAAACAACTTCAGCATGATTTTCGTGAAGAAAATCCATGCCTACTATGACATCAAAACTACCAAGCTGCACCGGAATGAGATCGATAGGAAAGATATGATTGTTGAGTTCGAGAGTACAATCACGAAGAATAGTATTGACAGTGACGGTTCTTCCGGTGGCAACTTCAACATCGACTGTCGAGGGGAGATGGGTGCGCTTACGATTAAGGAGCTTTTTGAATCCTAACGACACAAAACAGTTATCGGCTCCAGTATCAAATAAACACGAAGCATATATACCATTCACAAGGAACGTACCATTAACCACATTGTTAACTGCTTGGGCCTGGCGAACGTTGATGTTGAAAGTACGTCCGTGGGCTGCTGGCTGTTGCTGCTGCTGCTGCTGCTGTTGTGGCTCTTGCTTCACCACTCGATTCGGGCACATGTTTGCGAAGTGGTTGGGATCACCATACGCAAAGTAAGTTCTAGCATGGATTGCGGGTGTAGGAGCCGCTTGTTGGCCTTGAGGAGCGGGAAGTAGAGCTTGTTGAGCAAGAGCTTGACCTTGAGCTGGAGCTGGAGCTTGACGTGGGCCAGTACGGCAGTTGGTGGTGAAGTGGCCGTACATATTGCAGTGCACACAGTATCTACAAGCAATCCCCACGGGATGATGGTAAGTACAAGTAGGGCAAGCCGAGTGAGGACCAGTGTATGCACGCTTAGCCAGCGGTGCATTGGTGACCGGTGCCGCTACTTGGCGGTGATGGGGCTGCGGTTGGGCAGGTACTGCTTGGAGTGGAACGGCAGCTGTAACAGCGCAATTCTTGCTACTGTTGTTGTTGTTCTTCCTCTTGCGACAGGAGGACTTTGAAGACTATGGTGCGATGGCGGTTTCAGCGGTTGTAGCAGCGGTAACTTGATGAAGATTCTTGGAGGCCTTATCAAAGTAACCAGCCTTGACTCGCTTGTCGTTTATCTCAGCAGCGAATAAGAAGGTTTCCTCAATAGTTGTCATCTTCGCAGCTTGAACGAAATCAGCCACGCAATCCGGAAGAGCACAGATATACTTTTTTATGGTGATTTCGGGAGTAGTAACTTGACCTAGACAGATTATGCTCAGCTGCTTAAAGCGAGCAGTTAAACCAGCGTTGTCGCCATCCTTTTGTTTGATGTGCCAAAACTCATCCTCCAACTTTTGAAGCTCGTGGGGAGGGCAGAACTCTTTCATCATGATGTCCTTCAACTCATCCCACGTTAGCCCATAAGCTGCATCATTTCCGCGCTTGTTTCTTTCGGCAATCCACCAATCCAGAGCCCTGGACTGGAAAACGCCGGTAGCGTTAACAGTGCGGAGATTATCAGTACAGCCGCTTTGGCACAGGGTGACTTCGATAGAATCAAACCATTGAAACATGGCAGTAGGTCCATCTTCTCCGGTGAATTCTTTGGGGCCGCAGGCTTTAAACTGCTTGAAGCTAAAAGTAGCCTTAGGCGAATCAGTCTGGGACTCTTCAGAGGACTTACTAGCGTTTTCGTTCAGCTCGCTAACAATTTGCGGTGTGACTTTCACCATTTGCTTAGCAACGAGAGCAGCAATGCGTTTATCCTCATGGTTTCGGCGAGCAGAGCGGGAGTTAAACGACCCAAATGACGACATTGTCTGCAATAGACATCGCCATAGGACTCAGACACTATATAATCGAATCTCACCTCTCAACACACTTAATACTACTAAAGCTCAGGAACACATTAAACACGTAATCACGTAAGCACATAAACCACAGAAACACATAAGCATGTAGAGCACAAAAGCACACAAGGCACCTAGAACGCAGCGATCATGCGGACCCACTATATTTTGCACGTATTCACCTACATATATAGCACGTATTCACCTATCATCCATAGTCCACGAGTTCGAGAATAACGATTGCGATTAGCGAGTACACAGCGAGTAGTATAGCGAACGATTTGTTAGCATGTTGAGATAGATTTGCAGTGCGAATTGTGTGTGTCGATCAAAGTGAATAGCGAAAAGTGTATAAATTTGTGACAACCGTAAAAAATACAGGTATCCGTACAATTAATTAATATTGATTAGTGCTTAATGACTGTACTGAATAACAATTAACTGCTTTCTGATTATTGCAACATACTTACATGTGCATCACATATTACATAATGTCATCTCATTATCACATGCAAGCTTTATTGACATACATGATGCACAAAGCACAGTTAGCAGAGTTAGTGGATAACTCAGAAAAATGCTGACAGTGTTCAGTACATAGACAAATAGTGTTTTGAGACCCCGTATGGGCCAGAGATAAGGTACTACACTAGTATGGTGTGTAGCGAAGTAAGGACCATAAAACTGCTTCACTAGGTGATGGTTTAAGTGCCGGAAAGTGCCTAAAACCCACATAAAGTGCAGAATTCTGCATATTTCAGCAAAAATCAGCAATTTAATGAGCTAGTAACATGCAAAAATATGGCAAAATAGTCCTGTATGCTTTCCTAAGTGTCGGGAATTAAAAGTGTCACAAAAGGTAACATAAAGATCACTAAACGGAATAGTTTGACACTTTAACGAACCGGTATCTAACCGAACAACCGGACATTACCCGGAACACCAAAAATTTACTAGAAGCATTGTTTTATTAATTCTAAGCTAGTTATGATCCCCGAACACCCTAACACACTATATAACACATGATAGGCATAAACACCTAACTAAAATACTTGGAATCTAACTTAACCACTTAACTACCCACTTAAACTTACACTTACCCCCCCCCCCCCCTTGTCACACCCCGACCACGTAAAACAACAAACCATGGCGGAAACGTCGGGGAGTGTTGTAACAGAAGTATTGTTTCAAACCATGGATACCAAGAGTTCCATTTTATTGAATATTAAACATTTTCTTAAAGTTAAACAAGCAAGTCAAACATAGTTTATCATCATTATTAAATCACTAAATCCTCATCCAGTCCTAAGTGAGCGTGCATCCTATTCGCAATTCAACACTAAGCAACTTCACCTGAAACATATGTAAAAACAAAGTCAACAAAGAAATGCTGGTGAGTACATAGTTTTTGTGTGAGTATCAGATTCATGGCTCGTTTGTATGTTGAAACAACTTGTACAACTTTGCTAATTGATATTAGAAAACCTTGTTTTGTAAAATGTTGTATTGTAAATGAATAACCAAGTCAAAAGAGATTGGTCATAATTTATAAACCTCGATGCCATGAATCTTACCCCAAAACATTTGTTTATGTAAACCAAATCATAAATCATTCCTGTAATAACACTTGTATTACATTGTGCATTGTTATTGTTGTTGTTGTTGTACAGCTCGTGGAGGAGTGTAGTCGCTCCTTGTGACCCAGAAAACTTTAGCGGCTTAGCAGAGTTGAAACTCTTGAAATTACATTGTGCATTGTTATTGTTGTTGTACAACTCGTGGATTTGGGTCACAACGCCTGGAAGCACAGCAGCCATTTGCTGAGTGACAAGGGCTGCGATTTCTTCAGCAGTAAAAGATTGTGCATCACGTCGAGGAGGCATTGTCTAACAAGGAAATATGAGAAACGAGTGAGGTCGATAATTTGGAAACACAAAAGGGATATTGAAAATATTGACGAATAATAAAGAAGGCGATCATTTGTTTGTTACTTCAAACAAACAAACGACACACAGTGACTAATCAAAGTAATGAATCAAAATAATGTATCGCGAAGACATGCTCGCCTATAAGTGAACTCTCACCCCAAGAGTTCCCAGGTAAGAGTGACTGGTCCGATTATGTGGATTTGTGCGAACACTCTAGCCTTAGACAGAAAACTCAGGGTACAGGCATTCACTCTTCTAGTTTGCACGTGTTCATATTATTTAGACCCAAATTTCGACGAGATTTTGAAAACACAATAGGCACCAAGCCAAAAATGAGTCAAACTGGAAGGGTTCAAAACCTTATAATGGAGGGTTCAAAACCTAGTAATCAATCATCCTAGAACGGATGATTAATTTTCGAAGCAGATTCGGATTTCGTTTTTAAAATTCTAAACGCAAATCAACTTTCGTTGGGGTCCTAGAAAGTTATAGTCTAGGTCGAAATTTAACTAATAACCTAATTCTCTATAACAATTGGCTCTGATACCAACTCTTCTGTCATACCCCGACCACGTAAAACAACAAACCGTGGCGGAAATGTCGGGGAGTGTTGTAACAGAAGTATTGTTTCAAACCATGGATACCAAGAGTTCCTTTTTATTGAATATTAAACATTGTCTTAAAGTTAAACAAGCAGGTCAAACATAGTTTATCATCGTTATTAAATCACTAAGGCCTCGTCCAGTCCTAAGTGAGCGTGCATCCTATTCGCAATTCAACACTAAGCAACTTCACCTGAAACATATGTAAAAACAAAGTCAGCAAAGAAATGCTGGCGAGTACATAGTTTTTGTGTGAGTATCAGATTCATGGCTCGTTTGTATGTTGAAACAACTTGTACAACTTTGTTAATTGATATTAGAAAACCTTGTTTTGTAAAATGTTGTATTGTAAATGAATAACCAAGTCAAAAGAGATTGGTCATAATTTATAAACCTCGATGCCATGAATCTTACCCCAAAACATTTGTTTATGTAAACCAAATCATAAATCATTCCTGTAATAACACTTGTATGGTTTATATAGTTTCGTAAACATCGTTGGGTGACATCGTTTAACTCGTGCTCATTATAGATCATCGTTCATTTGTTTAAATCGTTCTAAATCGTTCAATCGTTCTCGTTTAAATTGTTCTCGTTTTAATTGTGAAAACTACTTTTGGTCGTCTCGCTAATAACATTCAAACCTTTGTGACTCGTCCATCGTTCAACTCGTTTTCGTATTAACAAACCACCAAAGGGTAAGTTAACATTCATCAGATTCAGTCGTTATTTACCTAACCCACACATAACCATGGGTCCAGGTTGATAACGGGATTTGTCGGATCCTATGGTACCATAACCTAATACTGGTCGGTTCGGCCAAAATTAATGAATGCCATTCGTTATGTAACTTCAACCAACAAGTTCGTTCACATTATCGAAATCGTTATTAATTTAGTATAAACCATCTTAATCGTTTTTGAAATCATCGTTAAGATATCGAAATCGTTTTGCTACATATGAATCACCCTGAAATAATCGAAAACAGTAAAAAGAGGGGATCTATGTACTCACCTTTGGGTGCGTTTTTAAATGTTAACACACTCCCTCAAATTGTTTATCCACCCTAAATTAAATAAGAATGATTTTTAATAATCAAAAACCACACTTTGACATGCAAAATACTACTTATGTCATTTCTGGGTTAATATATATGAAACTAGACTGTTTTCGGACATTTAAATAAAATGGTTAACTTATTCCAAAAATTTCCAAATTTTTACAGAACGTCTTACACGAACCAAATATTATCGTGTAAAAATATCGGGGTCTAGTTCATTACCAACATTTTATAAAAATTCATTTTCCCGGACTGAAGTCAGATTCATCTTTTTCTGACCGCAGTCCACGGAATAATTCATCTAAAATTTATCGTAAGTCTGTTTGACGTAATTCCAGTTGGAGGATCACAGAGACAATAATGACCATCTACAGTATAAATTTCATGATCTAACCCTACACAGAATTCAAGTTATAACTGAAAACAGGACGCATATTTTCAGCAGCAAAAATGCAGCTCTAGCTGCTGTTACAAAATAGTACTTTAAAAATAGTAAACGAAGTCCAAAAAATATGATTCCAGTGCCATTACAACCGTATTTCATAATACATAAATCCAGACTTCAGAAAATACATTTTTCGTTAAGTTACGGTCTGGTTACAGCCAACTGAAGTTGGCTGTAATCACTAAACAGCTTTCTGTTTTCAGTCTTTTAACATTATAAAGTGTGTTCGATTGATTCCGTTAACATGTTTAGCGATCACAATAATACTTACAGCAGATTATCACTTATATATTTCAGATTTATCATGCATTATCATATTTCATCATCATTTTAACAATACATCAACACTAGACTAGTTTATGTTCAAGACTTGTTTATGTTCATTAGAGTTCTTAACCTTTCATCATTCTTTCAACTATTAACCACCAAAAATATGAACAAGATGAAGATATAAGGCACTTACTACTAGCACAAGGCTAGGGGAGTTTGATGATGGAAATAGAGTGGATAAAGGCACGTAAGAGGGGTCCTTCAAGTTCCGCAAGCTCTAAACCTTCTTACACACCATCTTGCATCTTGAGTAGCACTTGGAATGGATGAATGATGTTTGAAGATGGTGGTGATGGGGCTGCTTGGTTTCAGCCGATTGGTAGGGAGGGAGAGAAGAAGATTAAGTGTTGAGGTGTGTTGGTGGAATGAAGTTGTGATCTAAAGGGTGGTCCTTATATCCTCCAACATGGACTTAACCATTGGTTCTTATGTCCATAAAGTACATAACATATCTTATTAAAATTCAAACAAAATCCCACTATTAGGCACATGGGCCGATTTCTTTGCTAGGGGGGAGGGGGTCTAATTGAAATTTTTAACCAATTAGTTACTTCATCATTCAAATCCAAGTATCTTGTTACATGTGTTCGTTACTAGGTGTTTTAGTGTGTGTGTTAACGTGTTTGGGGATTATAACTAGCCAAGAAATGATTAGACATTGCTTCTAGCAATATTTTAGTGTTCCGGGTAATGTCCGGTTGTTTGGTTGGGTATCGTTTCGTTAAAGTGTTTAATTATGTACCAGGTATTTTATCTAGTGTTCAAATCCCGATTTATGGCGTTCTAAATTATTTTTATTATTCTATAAAAATAAACTCGCCAAAATATTGCCGAAATAAATTTCAGTTTCCAAGACTGGCTACGTTGTCTGTGTTTCGCAGTAAAAGCACTGTGTCGCGTAGGAACACACGGTACGCGCTTAAACTTGAAAAATAACGTTTTTAAGCGTTTTAATTTATTTTTCAACACGAACTTGATTAAAGTAGGATTTTAATGATAACAGAATATTTGTGGGATTTAATATTATCCGGGCGGTCACCAACGTTCGTTTCGCAGTTTTGTCGTAGTTAGTTCTTTAGTTCAAATAAACATGTTTCGCCATACCGAATCCTTCGGAACTTATTTCTAAGTTATGTAAGGGATATTTAGGGTATGTTTGGCTTATGTCACAGTTCCGGAGTGTATGTCGCGTTAAACTGATTGCGTTTAAGCACCATTTTGCGTATAATCTTCCAGAAAGTGATTTAAAGCTTGAAATCAGTATCGAATCAAATTGTAAAATTAATAAACACCATTGCACATACAATAACACCAAAACACATATAATAACACCAAAGCACAATGTTTATTGATAACTGACGTTGTTTTACATTATACGATGATTACAGAACACAGTTGTCACAGTCTCCCCTACTTTAGGAAATTTCGTCCCGAAATTTTTATTTAGAGGAATCTTGTGAAAACAAATGCGGATATTTCGCCTTCATCTGGTCCTTATGTTCCCAATTAAAATCGGGGCCACGTTTGGATTTCCAACGAACTTTGACCAAATGAATCCGTTTGTTCTTCAACTGTTTGTATGTACGGTCCACTATCTCCACAGGCTTCTCGACAAAGTGCATCGCTTCATCAATTTGAATCTCATCAAGAGGAATGTGAAGATCAACAGCAACTAAACACTTTCACAAATTGGACACGTGAAAATTCGGATGAACATTTCCAAGCTCTGGAGGTAGCTCTAGTCGATAGGCAACCTTTCCAATTCTTTCAACAATCTTAAATGGTCCAACATATCGTGGTGCAAGTTTTCCTTTCTTTCCAAATCTCACCACTCCCTTCCAAGGTGACACCTTGAGTAGGACACGGTCTCCGACTTGAAATTCTACGGGCTTGCGTTTCAAATCCGCATAACTCTTTTGACGGCTTCTAGCTGTCACAAGATTATCGCGAATTTTCTTGATTTTGTCTGTTGCTTCCAGAATGATCTCAGGTCCAGTAAGCTGAGCTTCACCGGTCTCATTCCAACAGACAAGTGAACGACATTTTCGACCGTAGAGAGCTTCGAATGGTGCCATCTTAATGCTAGCATGATAACTATTATTGAATGAGAACTCGATCAATGGCAAGTGAGAATCCCAATTACCACCAAAGTCTATCACGCATGCTCTAAGAATATCCTCCAAAGTTTGAATCGTCCTCTCAGATTGACCATCTGTTTGGGGATGATAAGCAGTGCTTAGATTCAGTTGGGTTCCCAAAGCAGATTGCATGGTCTTCCAAAAATGAGATGAAAATCGAGCATCACGATCGGAAATGATATCCAAGGGAACACCATGTCGTGATACAATCTCGTCTACATAGATCTTGGCAAGATTTTCAGTAGAGAAATCCTCACGGATTGGTAAGAAGTGAGCTTATTTTGTCAAACGGTCAACTACGACCAAAATAGCATCGTGAGCTTTAGACGTACGCGGTAACTTGGTGATGAGATCCATTGCAATGTTCTCCCATTTCCGAACCGGTATCTCTGGTTGTACAAGCAAACCAGAAGGTCGTTGATGTTCCGCCTTGACTTTGAGACAAGTTAGGCATTTCGATACATACAAGGCAACCTCCTTTTTTCATATCAGGCCACCAATACTGGGTACGAAGATCCTTGTACATTTTATCAGCACCAGGATGGATAGAATATCAAGACTTGTGAGATTCGTCGATTACTAAGGTGCGAAGATCGTCCTGATTCGGAATCCACAAACGATTCTCAAAATAGAGTAAACCATCGTCTTTCCTTTCGAGTTTAAGCTCAAGTTGAAGCGGTAGTTCGTATTTCAATAAGTATTTTATCACACAAGATCGTTGAGTTTGAAGAACACGAGATTGAATATCCGATAGAGTTTGAACAGAATGAAGCTTGGCTCGTTCCTTTCGACTAAGCGCATCGGCTACGACATTCGCCTTACCAGGGTGGTAGCGGATCTCGCAATCATAATCGTTTAAGAGTTCAACCCAACGTCGTTGCCTCATGTTCAGTTCCTTCTGATTGAGAATATGCTGGAGACTTTTGTGGTCTGTGAAAACCACACACTTCGTTCCATAGAGGTAGTGTCTCCAGATTTTAAGCGCAAAAACCACAGCTCATAACTCAAGATCATGAGTCGTATAGTTCTTCTCGTGAATTTTCAATTGTCTAGACGCATAAGCTATGACTTTACCACGTTGCATAAGAACGCAACCAAGTCCTAGATTCGACGCGTCACAATAGACAACAAAATCATCGTTTCCCTCAGGCAGAGATAAAAAAGGAGCATCACAGAGCTTTCGTTTCAGCGTTTGGAACGCTTCTTCTTGCTTAGGTCCCCACTAAAAAGGCCTATTCTTCTGAGTCAAAGCAGTGAGTGGAACCGCGATCTTCGAGAAATTAGAAATAAACCGTCGATAATAACCAGCTAGTTCAAGAAAAGAACGAACTTCTCTAGGTGTCGTTGGTGTATTCCAATCCTTAATTGCAGCAATCTTGGATGGATCTACATGAATACCCTGTTCATTGATAATATGACCCAAGAACTGAACTTCTTTAAGCCAGAATTCACACTTGGAGAGTTTAGCAAAAAGTTGTTCCTTCCTTAGGAGTTCCAATGTCAAACGAAGGTGTTGTTCGTGATCGTCTCGAGAGTTTGAGTAAATGAGAATATCGTCGATGAACACAATGATGCACTTATCTAAATAAGGTTTACAAACCCTATTCATTAAGTCCATGAAGATAGCTGGGGCATTCGTCAAACCGAAAGGCATGACAGTGAACTCGTAATGCCGATATCTTGTACGGAAAGCAGTTTTGGGAATATCTTCTTCGAAAATACGAAGTTGATGATACCCAGAACGCAGGTCGATCTTGGAAAAGCATGAAGCACCTGGCAGCTGGTCAAAGAGATCATCAATTCTAGGTAGGGGATATCGATTCTTGATGGTAAGCTTATTAAGCTCACGATAATCGATACACATTATAAAAGTTCCATCTTTCTTTTTCACAAAGAGGACAGGAGCTCCCCAAGGCGAAAAGCTCGGACGGATGAATCCTTTATCAGACAACTCTTGAAGCTGTTTTGATAACTCTTGCATTTCCGACAGTGCAAGACGATAAGCTGCCTTCGCAATCGGGTTGGCATTGGGTACAAGGTCAATATGAAACTCGACTTGACGAACTGGAGGCAAACCAGGCAGTTCATCGGGAAACACCTCTGGATAATCCCGAACAATCGGAATATCCTGAATACTCTTGCTCTTGCCCTTCTCCTCGGTGACATGTGCCAGGAAAGCGACATATCCTTTTCGCAAATAACTTTGAGCCTTTGTACATGACATAAGCTTCAAACCACCAGATAGCTTCTCGCCACGAACTTCCAGAACATCGCCAGACGGAAGGGGAATACGAACAATCTTATCGAAGCAAACTACCTCTGCATGATGTTTGATCAACCAATCCATCCCCACGATAATATCGAAACTCCCAAGTTGCATCGGCGTGTGGTCAATGGGAAAAAGATGCTTATCAAGGTTTAACTGACAATCACGAATAACAGGATCGAGCACAAGAGGTTTACCAGTAGCAACTTCGACAGTTAAGGGTTTCCTCAGTTTAGTTCTAGGTATCGCAAGCAAAGGCTTAAAAGATAACGAAACAAAACTTCTATCGGTACCAGAATCAAAAAGAATGGATGCAGGTCGATTGTTAACAAGAAACGTACCATTGATGACGAGGTTGTCAGCTCGCGCCTCGTTTGCATTCAGATTGAATACTCGTCCACGAGCGGGATTCGCATTCGCATTGACCTTGACATTCACGTTCGGATTTGCATTCGCATTTGCCAACCTTGGACAGTTGTTGCGGAAATGACCATACTCTCCACAGTTGAAGCATGAACCCGGTGGGAATCTAGTAGCATTCCCCTGAACTAGGGCTTGAACCTGAGCAGCTTGATTCTGACCCAATCGGCAGACATTGGCCAGATGCCCAAGTTTACCACACGTTGTGCATTGCCTACAAGCTTGTTGTGCAACATGATGACCGTTGCAGCGAGCACAATGAGGTGCGGTACCAGCATACGCTTTCTTCGCAGGAAGTTGAGCTGGTGGGTTTTGAGGGTTCTGAGCATTTTGTGTAGTTACTGCAAAGTTCTGAGCACCCTTTCGCTTTCTCGACTTCTTCGAAGACTCACCCTTCTTACCCTTACCCTTTTCCTTATCTTTAGCAGTATCAGTTGACTTCTTCTTATCACCCTTGCATGTAAGTTTACGCTTCCTGACTTGCGACTCAGTCAGGGTAGCAGATAACTCGATCGCTTGACGAACAGTAGCAGGATTAACGCCAGTCACAATATCTTGTATGGAATCGGGTAACCCATCGATATACCTCTCTATCGCTTTCTCCAACGGGGTAACCATAGTAGGACACAAAAGACTAAGCTCCTCAAATCGATCCATGTACGCACGGTGTTCTCCCCCATCTTGTTTTAGATCGTCAAACCCTCGTTCCAAAGCTCGGATTTCATGACGGGGACAAAACTCTCTCATCATGAGAGCTCAAAGCTCTTCCTATGTTTGTTCCAACGCCACTTCGGCACCCCTATCATGCATCACTCCATTCCACCAAGTAAGAGCACGCTTCTCGAACACACTTGATGCAAATTCAACCTTACGCCCATTCGGACATTGCACATGTCTAAATGTGTTCTCGATACTTTCGAACCATTGAAGGAGTGTAGTCGCTCCTTGTGATCCAGAAAACTTTAGCGGCTTACCAGAGTTGAAACTCTTGAAATTACATTGTGCATTGTTATTGTTGTTGTTGTTGTACAACTCGTGGATTTGGGTCACAACGCCTGGAAGCACAGCAACCATTTGCTGAGTGACAAGGGCTGCAATTTCTTCAGCAGTAAAAGATTATGCATCATGTCGAGGAGGCGTTGTCTAACAAGGAAATATGAGAAACGAGTGAGGTCGATAATTTGGAAAAACAAAAGGGGTACTGAAAATATTGACGAATCATAAGGAAGGCGATCATTTGTTGTTACTTTAAACAAACAAACGACACGCAGTGACTAATCAAAGTAATGAATCAAAATAATGTATCGTGAAGACATGCTCGCCTATAAGTGAACACTCATCCCAAGAGTTCCCAGGTAAGAGTGACTGGTCCGATTATGTGGATTTGTACGAACACTCTAGCCTTAGACAGAAAACTCAGGGTACAGGCATTCACTCTTCCAGTTTGCACGTGTTCATATTATTTAGACCCAAACTTCGACGAGATTTTGAAAACTCAATAGGCACCAAGCCAAAAATGAGTCAAACTGGAAGGGTTCAAAACCTTATAGTGGAGGGTTCAAAACCTAGTAATCAATCATCCTAGAACGGATGATTAATTTTCGAAGCAGATTCGGATTTCGTTTTTAAAATTCTAAACGCAAATCAACTTGCGTTGGGGTCCTAGAAAGGTATAGTCTAGGTCGAAATTTTACTAATAACCTAATTCTCTATAACCATTGGCTCTGATACCAACTCTTCTGTCATACCCCGACCACGTAAAACAACAAACCGTGGCGGAAATGTCGGGGAGTGTTGTAACAGAAGTATTGTTTCAAACCATGGATACTAAGAGTTCCGTTTTATTGAATATTAAACATTGTCTTAAAGTTAAACAAGCAGGTCAAACATAGGTTATCATCGTTATTAAATCACTAAGGCCTCGTCCAGTCCTAAGTGAGCGTGCATCCTATTCGCAATTCAACACTAAGCAACTTCACCTGAAACATATGTAAAAACAAAGTCAGCAAAGAAATGCTGGAGAGTACATAGTTTTTGTGTGAGTATCAGATTCATGGCTCCTTTGTATGCTGAAACAACTTGTACAACTTTGTTAATTGATATTAGAAAACCTTGTTTTGTAAAATGTTGTATTGTAAATGAATAACCAAGTCAAAAGAGATTGGTCATAATTTATAAACCTCGATGCCATGAATCTTACCCCAAAACATTTGTTTATGTAAACCAAATCATAAATCATTCCTGTAATAACACTTGTATGGTTTATATAGTTTCGTAAACATTGTTGGGTGACATCGTTTAACTCGTGCTCGTTATAGATCATCGTTCATTTGTTTAAATCGTTCTAAATCGTTCAATCGTTCTCGTTTAAATTGTTCTCGTTTTAATTGTGAAAACTACTTTTGGTCGTCTCGCTAATAACATTCAAACCTTTGTGACTCGTCCATTGTTCAACTCGTTTTCGTGTTAACAAACCACCAAAGGGTAAGTTAGCATTCATCAGATTCAGTCGTTATTTACCTAACCCACACATAACCATGGGTCCAGATTGATAACGGGATTTGTCGGGTCCTATGGTACCATAACCTAATACTGGTCGGTTCGGCCAAAATTAATGAATGCCATTCGTTATGTAACTTCAACCAACAAGTTCGTTCACATTATCGAAATCGTTATTAATTTAGTATAAACCTTCTTAATCGTTTTTGAAATCATCGTTAAGATATCGAAATCGTTTTGCTACATATGAATCACCCCAAAATAATCGAAAACAGTAAAAAGAGGGGATCTATGTACTCACCTTTGTGTGCGTTTTTAAATGTTAACACAATCCCTCAAATTGTTTATCCGCCCTAAATTAAATAAGAATGATTTTTAATAATCAAAAACCACACTTTGACATGCAAAATACTACTTATGTCATTTCTGTGTTAATATATACGAAACTGGACTGTTTTCGGACATTTAAATAAAATGGTTAACTTATTCCAAAAATTCCCCAACTTTTACAGAATGTCTTATACGAACCAAATATTATTATGCAAAAATATCGGGGTCTAGTGCATTACCAACATTTTATAAAAATTCATTTTCCCGGACTGAAGTCAGATTCATCTTTTTCTGACCGCAGTCCACGGAATAATTCATCTAAAATTTATCGTAAGTCCGTTTGACGTAATTCCAGTTGGATCACAGAGACAATAGTGACCATCTACAATATAAATTTCATGATCTAACCCTACACAGAATTCAAGTTATGACTGAAAACAGGACGCATATTTTCAGCAGCAAAAATGCAGCTCTAGCTGCTGTTACAAAATGGTACTTTAAAAATAGTAAACGAAGTCCAAAAATTATGATTCCAGTGCCATTACAACCGTATTTCATAATACATAAATCCAGACTTTAGAAAATACATTTTTCGTTAAGTTACGGTCTGGTTACAGCCAACTGAAGTTGGCTGTAATCACTAAACAGCTTTCTGTTTTCAGTCTTTTAACATTATAAAGTGTGTTCGATTGATTCCGTTAACATGTTTAGCGATCACAACAATACTTACAGCAGATTATCACTTATATATTTCAGATTTATCATGCATTATCATATTTCATCATCATTTTAACAATACATTAACACTAGACTAGTTTATGTTCAAGACATGTTTATGTTCATTAGAGTTCTTAACCTTTCATCATTCTTTCAACTATTAACCACCAAAACTATGAACAAGATGAAGATTTAAGGCACTTACTACTAGCACAAGACTAGGGGAGTTTGATGAAGGAAATAGAGTGGATAAAGGCACGTAAGAGGGGTCCTTCAAGTTCCGCAAGCTCTAAACCTTCTTACACACCATCTTGCATCTTGTGTAGCACTTGGAATGGATGAATGATGTTTGAAGATGGTGGTGATGGGGCTGCTTGGTTTCAGCCGATTGGTAGGGAGGGAGAGAAAAAGATTAAGTGTTGAGGTGTGTTGTTGGAATGAAGTTGTGATCTAAAGGGTGGTCCTTATATCCTCCAACATGGACTTAACCATTGGTTCTTATGTCCATAAAGTACATACCATATCTTATTAAAAATTCAAACAAAATCCCACTATTAGGCACATGGGCCGATTTCTTTGCTAGGAGGGAGGGGGTCTAATTGAATTTTTTAACCAATTAGTTACTTCATCATTCAAATCCAAGTATCTAGTTACATGTGTTAGTTACTAGGTGTTTTAGTGTGTGTGTTAGCATGTTTGGGGATTATAACTAGCCAAGAAATGATTAGACATTGCTTCTAGCAATATTTTAGTGTTCCGGGTAATGTCCGGTTGTTTGGTTGGGTATCGTTTCGTTGAAGTGTTTAATTATGTACCAGGTATTTTATCTAGCGTTCAAATCCCGATTTATGGCGTTCTAAATTATTTTTATTATCCTATAAAAATAAACTCGCCAAAATATTACTGAAATAAATTTCAGTTGCCAAGACTGGCTACGTTGTCTGTGTTTCGCAGTAAAAGCACTGTGTCGCGTAGGAACACACGGTACGCGCTTAAACTTGAAAAATAACGTTTTTAAGCGTTTTAATTTATTTTTCAACACGAACCTGATTAAAGTAAGATTTTAATCATAACAGAATATTTGTGGGATTTAAATATTATCCGGGTGGTCACCAACCTTCGTTTCGCAGTTTTGTCGTAATTAGTTCTTTAGTTCAAATAAACATGTTTTCGCCATACCGAATCCTTCGGAACTTATTTCTAAGTTATGTAAGGGATATTTAGGGTATGTTTGGCTTACGTCATAGTTCCGGAGTGTATGTCGCATTAAACTGATTGCGTTTAAGCACCAGTTTGCGTATAATCTTCCAGAAAGTGATTTAAAGCTTGAAATCGGTATCGAATCAAATTGTAAAATTAATAAACACCATTGCACATATAATAACACCAAACCACATATAATAACACCAAAGCACAATGTTTTATTGATAACTGACATTGTTTTACATTATACGATGATTACAGAACACAGTTGTCACACCCCCCCTCTATAAGTGGACGGTCACTTATGTGACCCCACCTTCACAATCTTGCAAGATCACACTAAATCTCCTCTTGATCTTCCTTGGATTTGATCAGATCATGTTTGTACTATTTGAAACACATAAACCATTGGATAATAGAGTTGAATGGATTATAAGAACTCCAGAGCTCACACACTTCACCACAACTCTCATCCTCCTCCTCTCTCCCTCCCTCTCGGCCGTGAACCCCCCCTCCCCCCATCATCACTTCCATTTCAATCCCATCCATTCCAAGTTCATTCAAGGGTGTTAGGAGGTGATTAAGGAAGCTTGGTGCTTGTGGATCTTGAAGGACCTTCATCAATTGCTTTTATCCATCACTTTTGTCATCGTCAACATCAAGTGTTCTTCCCTAGCCTTGTGCTAGTAGTAAGGCTCTTATGATCTCTTGATCTTTCATATATAGTTGGTTAATAAGTGATGAACATTGTTAAACATGATAAACATTAAAAGACATAATCATAAATCTCTAACATAAGCTTATAAACATATCAAATCTTGTTGATTTATGATTGTTTGCTTCTTGTTGAATGATTATTAGTTTTAGTGATGCTAGACATCATAAGTAACCTACTAGATTGTGATTAAACACATGATCTAGTAAGTTAAAGTGGTGATCTTGTGAAAGACCAAGATCATCATGCTTTATGTTACATGAAATTGAATGATAAAAGTTGTTCTCATAAGATGATGAGTTAAACAAGATAAAAGTCTTGTGAGTGGATGATTTCTAAAATATTTTTCCAAAGGAACCAAGTTAAATAACAAGATTTGTATAAACATTATTTTAAAGAAAACCAATCATGTTTCTAGTGTTGAAACAAGTATAAGAACACTTTGATTACAAGAAAAATTCAAAAGAATGATTTTTGGAAAAATTATCTAACAAGTTGTAAACACTCAAATCTTTCAAAAGTAAGATTTTTAAAGAAATAAACACACTTTAAAGGGTAAATAAACACACTCAAATCTTTCATGATTATCATGTAGATAGCTTTGTTTTAGCTCTAGGTAAGTGTAGATTGATTGTTGATTGTTTGGATGATTTTTTTTGAAAAGAAAATCATATGCTTTAATAGCATGGACACCTCCATTTTTAGGGGAAACTATGGCAAAATTTTCTAAAAATACAAACACTTAGAAAAATATTTTTAAACAAATATTTACAAGTATGTTTCAAACTATGGTTTTCAAATATAAACTTTGCCATAGATTTTGTTACAAAAATACAAATATTAGAGGTTGGTTTTTATAAATAAAAATGGATAGATATGTATTTAGAATATAAATCTATATTATCTATAATAAGAGATTATGAGCAGATGTAAAAACTGCCTATGTGTCAATTTCTAAGGTATGCCACATGTAATCGCTGATGTCATAATTCCTTTTCAATATTTAGATATGTATGTATAAATCTTTCCAAAAGTCACGAATGATTATTCAAAATCAACCACTAATGATTCAAAATCAAAATTATGGCTCGAAATTCAAAATTCAAAATTATGGCTCCAGATATATAACTTATCATCTTCTTCAATCAATTACCCTCTCTAATCAATTTCTCTCTCAACTCTCTCTCTCTAAAATTCACAGTCTTTTGAAAGATAAATCATTCGGTTCACAGTAGCAGGCCGCTCTTTTGAAAGATAAATCTTTCTTCTTTGGCAAGAATCTGGAATTATTTCAATTTCTTCTTCATATCGAAATCTTCTGCCCTAATTCTGTCTGCCATCCTTCAGCCTTACGAAATCTTCATCACAAAGGTACAATTCCATCTCTTTGGTGAACGAGTTTTTTATTGAAATTACTAATTACTATGGTTGTGAGTAACAAGTTGATTGTTAATTTAGGTTATGGGGATTTCCGTGTCATCAGTATGTATCTGTGGTAGAAGAAGAAAGAGTTTCAGGTATGAGAACCAACTTAAGACTTATTAGTTATTAGTTATTATAAAGGAAGATATGTTTTTGCTTATAAAGGTGAAGTTAGAATTGATGACAACGTTATCAGAGAAAGGTCTGGTGGCAAGAAGAAAGACTTTCAGGTATGAGTTTCAGTTTTATATATAGATATATAGATCATTATAGTGTCGGTGTATAGTCGTAGAACGTAATGGTTATTAACGTTTTGGTTGAATTTTATAGGCGTAGAGCGGAAAGTGCTGGAGAGGTGGAGGCTTGCAAGCGATGTAACTATAAGAAATCCAAGTTTTTGAGGCTGTATGTAACTTTGTTGAAGAAGCGACCAGTGAGAGTGTTTTGGTGGAAAACTTGGAGGGGTCGGTGACGTTGTCGAGGTTGTCAGGAAATGCAAAGTGATAGCATTTCCTGACAACCCTCGACAATGTCACCGACCTCCTAATCTGAGCGTGACCCTCTGAAAATGTAAATGTTTTGCAACTTCACCATGAATAGAGAAGAAAGAGACAGTTGGGTTTCTACCTCTAGTTGTGTTGGAGCCGAATCAACGGTAAATTCAGCAGCAATAGTTGTTGATGCATGAATATGAAGATTGAATTTGTGAGGTTCAGTTAATAATCGACTGATTGAAATTATATTATTTATTATATTCACCATTGTTAAACAAAAATGATTGAATTTGTGAGGTTCAGGAATATAAAGATTGAATTTGTGAGGTTCAGCAGCAGCAGTTGTTAAGAAAAGCGGTTTAGGTAAATTAAATGAAGATTGAATTTGTGAGGTTCAGTTAATTTAAGACTGATCCTTATGCTAATCTCAATGGAACTGTTAGCAGCGAAGAATCTTATTGGTGTTAATCTGAATGGAATGTTGGATCCTTATGCAATCATCACTTGTGGTTCAGAAAAGCGGTTTAGGTAATAGATAGTATAAATTAAGTTTGTTGTGAAACATGTATTTGGCAAAGGTCTGTTTTATGTTTGAAACCTCTGTTTGTTGTGAACAGATGATAGAATATAAAACAGATGTTTCAAACGACTGTTGGGTTAAACAGTGTTTTTGTGTAGAAAATAGTGGTTGAAACCACTGTTGGGTTAAAACGGTGGTTGAAACCAATGTTGGGGTTAAAACGGTGGTTTAAACCACTGTTTTGTTCCAACCCCTGCTTGAAATACTATTTGGTTAAAACGGAGGTTTGAAACCATTGTTGGGTTAAAACAGTGGTTGGAACCACTGTTTGGATGTGTGTTGAAAGTGTTTGGATGTGTTGAAAGTGTGGAAGCGAAGGGTAATAAAGTGGTTTTGTGATTTGGTGGTTTCATATCAATGTAGTCTTTCCATTTACTTTTTTTTTTCTATTTGTATGTAGTGAGATTGGCTGAATTTATGAAATGTTTTTAGAGCTTTTTTGGAAGAACCGAGACGAGAGGGTTTTTGAACTAAAGTATATGGATACATCAACACATCTCCTGGAAAGTATAAAGGCAGAATGAAATCATACCGGTGGATGGTTAAAAGGAGAAAAATTGCGGATCTCACCTTAGATAGCTGGAACAATTTTGTAAAACTTGGATTTTGTATAGGCTTCTCTGTAGTTTGTTTGTTATTTTTGTTCTATTTGGGGTGTATTTGTTCTTATGTTATGGCTAATATAGCAGTTATCAGATGGAAGCATTAGCTCAGGCAATTAAGGAGAACACTATAGTGTTCTTGGAGACGGGATCAGGCAAGAAGTTGATCGCGATTATGCTTTTATGTCACTACGCTTATCTGCTGAAAAAACCCTCCCTGTGTATTGCTGTGTTCTTGGTAGTTGGTACCCACTGTTGTATTGGTCAAACAGGTATGTCGGTTGACTTAGTTGTTTCTTGAACATGTTTTCAACATGTGGTTAAAGCATACTAATGGAAGCTTTGTCTGTCTTATTAGCAAGCGGAGTATGTGAGAAAGCACCTTGATTTGAAAGTGGAGGAGTATTGGGGTGAAAAAGGTGTTGATTTTTGGAATACTGCTGATTGGAAAAAACAACGATATCAGAATCAGGTATAACAAGTCAACATTTGACTTTTTTGTTGACCGCATACAATCTCATTAGAATTTTGACTAATGATAAAATACGTAAAGAACCTCTGAGGTAAACAAATGCAGTCTTGAGTAATAAACTTTCATTGTATTACTCTTTACCTTTGTTGTATCATGTAGTTTTTATTTTTCAATTTAAACTGAACACACGTATATGTTATACATCATTCTTACAGCTATTGGTCATGAACCCTGGCATTTTAAGGAATGCATTGAGGCATAGATTCTTAACGTTGGATATTATCAAGGTGTTAATATTTGATGAATGCCACAACGCAAAGAAAAATCATGCGAATGCTATCATCATGAAGGTATATTAATGATCGTAATTTTAACGTTATTAATTTGTTTTAGTTGAGTTTAAAAATTGAAATAATATTTGTTCAAACCACTGCTTGAAACTACTGTTCGGTTAAAACGGAGGTTTGAAACCACTGTTGGGTTAAAACAGTTGTTGAAACTACTGTTTGGATGTGTGTCGAAAGTGTTTGGATGTGTTGAAAGTGTGGAAGCGAAGGGTAATAAAGTGGTTTTGTGATTTGGTGGTTTCATATCAACGTAGTTCTTTCCATTTACGTTTTTTTCTATTTGTATGTAGTGAAATTGGCTGAATTTATGAAATGTTTTTAGAGCTTTATTGGAAGAACCGAGACGAGAGGGTTTTTGAACTAAAGTATATGGATACATCAACACATCTCTTGGAAAGTATAAAGGAAGAATGAAATCATACCGGTGGATGGTTAAAAGGAGAAAAATTGCGGATCTCACCTTAGATAGCTGGAACATTTTTGTAAAACTTGGATTTTGTATAGGCTTCTGTGTAGTTTGTTTGTTGCTTTTGTTCTATTTGGGGTGTATTTGCTCTTCTGTTATGGCTAATATAGCAGTTTTATATTAATTATGCAAAAGAACAATTTCATCAGCATTTCAATATTAAAGTTTTCAAATTAGAAGAAGAGGTACCACCATCTTATTTTTCAATATCATAATATTTTTATTAACCATCGAGATAGTCTTGTTAATGATGTTTTTTTTATAGAATGTTAGATGTATTTTGATCTTATCCACTAAAGAAAATCCTTTTGTTACACTTAACTAAGAACAAGTTTTGTTTGGGCCAAATAAGACTGTTTTTAATGAAAGTTTGTGCGAATGTCAATTCATCAAATATTTGTTCACATGATAGTTTACATAGACAAAAAATTTTATCATTATGGTTATTATAATACTAATACATACTGTATTTAACATTATTTTATAAAGATATAGAACTAAAGACCACAATTTAAATGATATATTATAATCTGAATTTGATGCACCTCTTTTGTACACGCCTCTTTTGTTTGGATTGAACCCTATCAGAGAAACAGATAATAAGAGCCAAAACTGGTTCACATCAGTGGATTCATCATAAGCAGCTGTTTGCATTAGACTATCCCCTTGAAAGTGGTTATAACATCTGATGGCCCTCATCCATTGTTTGTATACTACAACTACTGTCCATTAAGTACTGCTTGTGTACAACAACTGCTGAAGACAAGGTGCTTCTACTTAATCTACTGTCCTAACTCAAGTGCTGCTAAAGAGCAAGCCCTGCTTGGAATGAAGCAGTGGAATGTAAAAACTGCTGACAAATTAGTAGATTAAAATATGAAGTATTAAGAAAGTAGCAATTACATACAAAAAAGAAAACTAATCAGACACGTCTAACTCTAATAACAAGAATCAAGAAACTTTAACTTCAACTCCATGGAGCGCTGAACCTCTCGATGTATCTCATTGATCTTTCTCATGAACTCCAGGTCTCTTTCTCCACATTCTATATTACTCGCAACACACAGGTCACGAACAGAAGTAGTCGGCATCGCCCTCAAGTCCCTCGAAACCTGGTCTCTTGTCAGCAGACCAACTTCTAGACCGTTAAAACACCTCTTCAACTCTTGAAGAGTATACCTATCAGCCAAAACTTGGTCTTCGATTTGTTTAATAAAACGTTGCTTGAAATCGTCATATTTTGCAGAAGTATATGACTCCATTTTAGTATATTTATAAGAATTAAGGCAAAATAATAATAGTTGTTCTTCTATTTCACTGAATGAATCTGTTTTGATGAAAAAACTTTTTATTAGCAATGCTATTATATAGAATATATGTAAACAGGCCAAAGGTCAGATTTAAATGCAATCATTAAATAAACATTTATACTTAAAAACCATGTACATTTAATGGTTTAACAGTCAAAAACGTGTATATGGGAGATGCCTGTTCAGTCACCCTATCAAACATTTTAATGCAAAACCTTTGAAAAATGAGTTTTCATGGGAAAACAAGTAAAACTAAATATCTAGAAAACCAAAGAACAAAATTGAAACATTCAAAAAAAAGGTTATCATAATTAGGAGACGTCTCTTAAGTTATCCTATCAAACATTTTAAACACTATAAAGTATCATTATTAGTTTATTTGAAAACATCAACACTTCAATTTAAAAACAAACGTTCATCCTAAAGCAAACCGTCCAAAAACACTCACATTCTTCGTAAATGGCAAGGAAAACCTTCTACCACTGGTCGGATACTACTGATCATAAAATCGAATTTTCAACATGGTCACTCCAAGAACAGAGAAACGCTGAAGAACTCAACAAAAAAGTTGGTATGGTTAGTGATAAATATTATAAGCAAACCTGGAGTAGCATTGCACTGCTGGATGAAGTTGCCTCTTCTACTCCAACAGAATTTAAAGAAAAAGCGAAAGAGTTTATCACAAATTTGCTAAAACAGGATCAGAAGACCTATGATATGCTAGGTGATCTGCAAATTAAAACAAAAAATGAAATTGGATGGAAGAAGGCGAGAGAACGAGATATTCTAGGAAGTGTTAATTGTAATGTTTAATTTTTAATTTTTATTATTTTTCAAAATCATAATTTTGTAATACTATGGTTTATTATTGAATGAATGAAGAAAATTCAAACTTTGATAAGTTTTACAGTACTGAAAAATAATCTAAAGAGCATTGGGATTGAACCCTATTAGAGGAACAGATAATTAAAGCCAAAACTGGTTCACAACAGTGGATTTATCATAAGCAGTAGTTTACACCAGGCTTTCCCCTTGAAAGTGTTTATAACATCTGATGTCCTCTATCCACTGTCTCTATACAACAGTTGCTATCCTTCAAACTGCTGATGAAGTCCTGAAGACTGTTAAGGATTAAACACTGGTGGTTCAATCTACTGATGCTATCTAAGTACTGCTGTTGATTAAAGTACTGCTCACTTAAGGACTGATCAACTTTGAAGAAACCACTGGGTGTCAAACATCAGTGCTTGACATGCAACAATGGAAGGAAGAAGCAGTAGTTTAGTTTATCACTTATATTGTATAGAATCAGTGGTTATGTTAGCAGTGTTTGAAACCGCTGTTCGGCTAAAATAGTGTTGTTAATGATGTTTTTTGGCGCTGTCGTGGAAACCTTCTCAAGTGGATTTGATAACTTGTGCCTAAATTCAGTAACTGTATGGTGTATACAGTTTTCTTATTACTATTAATCATTCATCATAAGGAGTAGTTTACACTTGGCTTTCCCCTTGAAAGTGTTTATAAATTATAACATCTGATGTCCTCTATCCACTGTCTCTATACAACAGCTGCTATCCTTCAAACTGCTGATGAAGCCCTGAAGACTGTTAATGATTAAAAACTGCTGGTTCAATCTACTGATGTTATATAAGTACTGCTGTTGATTAAAGTAGTGCGCACTCAAGGACTGATCAACTTTGAAGAAACCACTGAATGTCAAACATCAGTGCTTGACATGCAACAATGGAAGGAAGAAGCAGTAGTTTAGTTTGTCACTATTCGGTTAAAATAGTGTTGTTAATGATATGTTTTGAAACCATATTTGGGTTAACACTGTTTGAAACTACTGTTGATTTAAGGACAGTGTTTGAAACCAATGTTTTAAACCAATCTATCATTGTTTGTATCTTCAATGGTCACACAACTTGAATCGCCAAATCATAACATTGAGAGCAGCCCATTAACAAATATTACAAACAGTATTCTCTATAGAGTTTCTTATAACTATTAATCATTCATTCAGAGCCCCTAAATTCATTTTTGCGACTTTCTTAAGAAATCTAATAATTCAAATTAATTCTTTTATTCTTAAATAAATGCAATCTAATAATTAACTCTTTTTAAGTAAATGCAATATAATAATTAAATGTATACTATATATAACAAATTATTAAAGCCTAAATTCTCTTTTATTTTTAAATAAATGCAATTTAATAAATGCAATATAATAATTAAATGTATACTATATATAACAAATTATTAAAACCTAAACTCTATATTAAATGTAAACTTTTAATACATACAATACAGAGACAAAACGTCATACCAACTTCGTAGACTTGACGGAACTTACAGACTCGATAACAAAAGACCGTAACATACAATACAGAGACAAAACGTCAAAGATCCATAAGCAATTGTGAATCTTTACTGACGGGTGCACTTCGGAATGTAGCAGATATGAATGAATACAACCCCAGTGTAGGTAATTACATATCTGCCACTAGGGTTATGAATGAATATAACCCAAGTGGTAGATATGTAATTAGCGAGCTCTGGAATTTCAAGGAAAATCGAAGAGCTACACTGGGGTTATATTCATTCATATCAATCACTTCCTTATGTGCACCGAACCATCTTCTAGGAGGTTGTCAAGTGTTCTCGCCTTCGTAGTTGGTGTTTTGCGTATCTTTACATTCGCAGCCATTCTGTACAACAAAACACCTTCAAATGAGGAACACATTCAATTCGAAACTGATCCGATTAGTTCTTAATATGAGGAACCCAAATCATCGAATCAAACCAAAAATCAATATGATGAACACACAAGAATCAAAACCAAAACACATTGAAAACCACTGATCCGATCAGTTCTTAATATGAGGAACCCAAATCATGGAATCAAACCAAAAATCAAAACCAAAACACATTCAAACCCACATTCAAACCCTCTGTTTTGATACCCTAACACATTCAAACCAAAAATCAAAATCAAAACACATTCAAACCAAAAATCAATACCAAAACACATTCAAACCCACATTTAAACCCTCTGTTTTGATACCCTAACACATTCAAACCAAAAATCAAAACCAAAACACATTCAAATCCACATTCAAACCCTCTGTTTTGATACCCTAACACATTCAAACCCATAAGAATCAAAACCAAAACACATTCAAACCCACATTCAAACCCTCTGTTTTGATACCCTAACACATTCAAACCAAAAACCAAAACCAAAACCAAAACCAAAACACATCAAACCCACATTCAAACCCACAAGAATAAAAACTAAAACACATTCAAACCCACTTTCAAACCCTCTGTTTTGATACCCAAAACCCTAAACCCACAGAATCAAAACCAAAACAGATTCAAAACCTCTGTTTTGATGCATTTTGATACCCTAATCCCTAAACCCACAAGAATAAAAACCAAAACAGATTCATCGAATGGAACCCAAAATCATCGAATGGAACCTAAAATCAACCCTCCGTTTTATTCAAAATCAACCCAAAATCATCTAATAGAACCCAAAATCAAACCCAAAATCAACCCTCTGTTTTTCACAATATAAAGACATTCAAATCATCGAATCAAACCAAAAATCAATATGAGGATGAAGATGAACCTGATCTGTTTGATGATGAAGATGTTCGATGAAGATGATCTGTTGAAGATGATGATGATTCTGGGAGTTGGGAGAGGTATTGGGAGTTGGGAGAGCTATTGATGATGATAATGAAACTGATTTTCTGCTATTAAGTGTAGATATTAAGGGTGGGGGGTATTATGGACTTTTCACAACTGTCAAACGGTAAAACTGACAGAACACTGACGGCAGGGGCTCATACTTTTATAAATTTATAAAGTCAGGGGCTAAAAAAACAAAAAATTAATTTAGGGGCTCAGGTTGATGTTTGGGACATACCACCCAGTGACGCAAATTGCATTTTTCTCTAAATTAATTAGAAAACATTAAACTAAAATAATACTTATCTATAAAACATGGTCTAATATAGCATAAATAGAACTAAAGACCAAAATTTAAATGATATATTATAATCTGATGTAAATCTGCCTATGTTACGGGTATTAAGCGATAAGGGTATTAAGGAATATTAAGGGATATTATGGGATAAGGGTATTAAGGACATTTCATACATGTCTTTAACAAATCTAATCCACATTTGATAGAAAGGTTTTAACTGGCCTACAAAATCTAATCCATTAGTAAGCTTAATTGGATCAAATATAAGGGGCTTTATTGAACTGTTTAATTACATTTGGTTATTTGAATTAGTGATGCGTGTTAGTGTGTATATGTTTTAGGTATATATTTTAAGCCCTTTTTACACTTTTTAGCCAAGTTTTAAATTTATAAAACACGATATTTACTAACACTAAACACACATATGGGCAAGTGCACCCATCGTGGACGTAGTATAGTGTTGGTAAGATACCGAGGTCGTCCAAGGACACAATAGCTTTTTGTACCGGTTTATCCTCAACGTCTAATCAAATCAAAATGTTAGAAAAAGGTTTTAAACTAAGAAAATAAAACTAACTAAAATGCTGAAAAATAAAATAAAAGTAAAAACAGATAGACAAGATGAATCACTTGGATCCGACTCGTGTGTAGTGTAACCTTTGATTATTTTCGCACTTTTGCACTTGTTTAAGAGATTATCTTTGTTATTGTAGTAGGCCCCTATTTTGAAGGCGACGTTACCCTCAACCTAGTAGTTTGAGTCAGCAAGGATACAATCCTAAAGGGTCGGATTATTGAAAGATAATTAATTAAGTTATTAATGCATAACGTGGTAGGCCCCTCTTTTGAAGGCGACGTTACCCTCAGCTACGTAGTCTGAGTCAGCAGGGATACAGTCCTAAGTAGCTGGGTTAAAGTTATAATAGTAGTTTAACTTATGAGGGGATCATAGAGTTTGGACCCCCGCCATCCAATACCTTTTGGGCATTGAATGAGGTCCAACTAAATTTGACCCAGGTCCTTTGCAGGATCTATACACTGAACAATGGCAAGACTCTTACCAAACCGTTCCCTTAACCCCCGACCAGGTAGCCAACATACCTCCATATAGACCGTGGAGATATGAATGGTGAAAATCTTTTATTTTATATAGACAGTAAAATAATACCAAGACACCACGGACAAACGATAAGGAAGAATCACCTCCAACATAAGAAACTAGTAATTAAAGTCAATAATACAAAACCAATTAAAAAGTGTAAAAGATTAAAAATAAAAAGTATTACACTAAACACTTGTCTTCACCAAGTGATGTAAGAGACTTAGGCAAACATGGCCTTTGATTGTCAAGAACTCTTACGATCAATCTTGGATCCCGAGACGACTCACACACTCTATGATGGACAATGGATGATGGTGGTGGATGATGGTGTTATGATGGTGGTGGGTGGTGGGTGGTGGGTGAAGTGTGAGAGAGGTGGTGTGCCAAGGGATGAGTTGCAAGAGCTCCAAACACTCCTATTTATAGGCTGAATAGAAGCTCGGGCACGGCCCCATGTCCGCTGGGCACGGCCTCGTGTCCATCTGACTCTCTATCTTCATTAATTGTAATTCGCAATTACAATAAATGCGCCTGCAGGAAGTTGACCACGCCCCCGTGTCCGCTGGGCATGGCCCCGTGGTGGGCAACAGAAGCTTCTATGAGTTTGTCTTTTCTGTTGGCATTTGGGCACAGCCCCGTGCTCACTGAGCACGGGGCGTGTTCAGTCTTCTGTTTTCTTTGTTTTGCTTGGGAAGATGCTGTCGGGGGGTCGGGCATATCACTTTTGTTCCCTTTCTTGTATTTATGTTAGATTTTGCTGTCTTTTTGCTTCTTTTGTTATTTTGAGCTCATTTAATCCTGAAAATACAAAAGGAAGACAAAAGCACACTTTTTCCAACATTAGTACTAAAAAAGGGTTAGTTTTAAGCCACAATTGATGTAATTTATATGTTGCATTTTGTGTACATCAAATACCCCCATACTTGAATCTTTGCTTGTCCTCAAGCAAAACTCTTTGTAATGTGGCTTTATTCACTCCCAAATGGAATGGGTAGAAGAGAAGGTTTTTGGGCTTGTCATAGAGTGTCGGGATTTACAAGATCATTTAGGTTTTATTTTTATTTATTTACAATCCTATTCGTCATGATTTATTAAAAAACATTTCATAAGATAAATTGTTTATTAGGGCATAACATACCTCTTTAAAATTCCATTTATATACAAGTTCACATACCTCACGGGGAATCACTCAACACTCGGCCGAAGGTGTATTTTTAGTGAATCACTCGTGAGCGGCATGGAACTTACTTCTACCATAAGCTTGCCAAGCAATCAATCCTCCTCCTTTTTAACTATGTACCTTTGTAAATATCAAAAGGACTTTTTGGGTGAAGGGTTAGGCTTGGGCTAAAGGTGGGTGGTTGGGTTAGTGGTTAGTAAAAGGGCGAAAAGCGTAACAAATGTCGGTTTTTGAAAGACTTTTTATTTTTCACATTTTTATTTTATTTTGAAGAACCAATTGTTTCAAACAAAGTTATTTTTGATGAACTTGTTTGTTTGTTTGGTTTCCTCAATATATATATATATATATATATATATATATATATATTATTTTTATTAATTTTTTTTATTTTTATGTTTTTGGAAGAGTCATTAGAAAACCGAACGTTGTTACTAAAAGAAAGGTCTAAAAATAAAAAGGTTTAGGTGGGTAAAAAGGGTGATTGTTTTGGGTTAAGAAATGAAAAGGTTTAGGCTCAAAGGGGTTAACTAGGGGGATTTTGGGTAGGTGGTAAAAAATGAAAAATAATGGTGTAGAAAGAAAAAGGGTTAGTCCTAATGCCTCCATCATTTACTTACTCGGGTTTAAGTTGGTAAGGACCGGGTATGTATTGTTGTGGCAAGTTCTAGAGTCGTACGAACCAAGCGGCTATTCACACAAGAAATGAAAAATGAGCATTTAGTGTAAAGATATGTATTTGTATGCTCGATAAAGGCTCAAAACTCACTTTTTTGGGAAAGGGTTTTTTATGTGATCAAGTATATATAATCAAATTTTAACTAAGTTCGTCACGCCTTTTCATAATTTTCTTATGTTGGTTCTTTTTATCACGACGCTATCGGTTGTAAATTAAAAAAATATAACCTTGTTAGAACTTGAATTTCCAACTTAAACTTAGACAAGTAAAAAACATGAAAATTTTTGAAAAAAAATTTGGGGTGATTAGCGGTTCCAATAGAGTTTTGTGTAAGGCTTGTTATTAGGACTTGCAAGATTCAAGGTTTTAGCATCCCCCCACACTTAAATTACACATTGTCCTCAATGTGTCCCAAAAATTAGTTTTTAGGTTGATTGAATGTGTAAAATGGTGTTAAAAGCAAAATTTTATGTTACTGGTATCCTGGACACGGCCTCGTGTTCAGGTACCAGCGACAAAAATTAAAGAAAAGAAACAGAAGCCTGGACACGGGGGCGTGTTCAGTGAACACGGCCCGTGTCCAGTTACCTGAACTGGGCAATTTTCTGCAGAGTGTGCAGCACGGGGCCGTGTTGGGCGGACATGGCCCGTGCTGAGCTTACTGTAATGAAGAAATTGTTGTCGGATGGCCCTGTTTTCGTGCATGGGGCTATGTTTCTCGTTTCCCTTGCTATCCTTTACCATCACGAGTATTTATTACAACATCATCCAAACCTTAAAACCATCATTTCATTAAAAACCGTCATAGAGAGATACATAGTCTTAGGAAATTTAAAAAAAACAAAGAAGAAATAAAAAAGTAGAAAAGTCCTAAATTAGATAGGTCTAGTGATACATAAAATTATCATAAGAGTCCTTTTTCTCATTAAGAGCCAAAATTCTGGAAATAGATTCTCGGTATTATAATAGGACTCTTGGCCGAGGGTTATCTTCCTAGATGTTGTTAAAGCCATTCTTCTATCTCTCTTGGGAGAAAGAAGGCGGCCTCGTTTTCCTCAACATCTTGCGGAGGAGGGGAGACGCCAACCGGGACTCCTTGCAATATGTCTCGAGGGGGTCCCGGGTGCATGGCATGCCACTCGGCTGGTATGATGACTTCAGGCACCACGTTCCATGCCCTTTGGGTTATTATAGGCACCAAAGGAGGAGATGCGAGAATGTTCAACCTCTGGTGAAAGAGGTTGAACTCCCGGAGACACCCTTCCAGTCCCACCGTTAGATGGTTGATACGGTCGACCAATGCTTCTTCCACCCCCGTCATTTCATCAATAGCTTCTCTTAGGGCGTAAACATAGTTTACAAGAGAATCTTCCGCCGTTGATGACCTCCTCCCCTGTCGGTTGCTCCTTGAGTGCGATGAAGACGTTCCGCTTGTTCTGCTCGCCATTCTGGGAAAACAGACCGAAAAGAGCTCAATTTTTGCAAAACAGTCCCACGGACACGGCCCCGTGTTAAATGAACACGGCCCCGTGTCTAAGCGTCTGTAAGTTTTTAAACATAGGAATCTTGGAGTTTTAAATTATTTTCCTGGTTCATAAGTTAATTTTAAGCACAAATAATTCAAAACAAAGTTTGCATAACTTATTTTAGACAAGATTCCTTGAATAAGAACTTTACAAACACTACAATAAAGGTTGGAAACATGAAGCTTTCAATCTTTAATGGAGGTGTTGATTGAAAATTGAGGAAGAAGGAAATGGACAAAAGTGGAAAAGACAAGATGGCTCTTGAGAACCTTCTTTTAGAACATACCTAGGATAGTATGAGTGAAGATTTCAGGAATCTCTGTCTTTTGAAGTGGTCCAAATGTGCAGGAATCATGCTGCATTTATAGAAAACGAAAGCACGCCGGACACGGCCCCGTGTCGGCTGGACACGACCCCGCGTGCAGATGGAATCCTAACACATTTTTGTCCGTATTCTGATAAAATCAGAAGAGAATCTTCGGGTGGACACGGGGGCATGTTGACTTGGGCACGGCGCCGTGTTTGGAAGCTGTCTTATAGAATTTACTTATTTTCAAGGAACTTATCCGGATCGGGTGGTTCCTTACTGGATGGAACAACCCCAAAGTGCCTAAGATACCTTAATTGATCTAGATTAAGACGAGAACGTAAGAGGCTGTCGGTGAGGGTGATTCCTAAGCTAAATGTAGGTGGACAAGTCCAACCCTTTTCCGGGCTCTTGTTAAAGTAGGTGTATGCCGAATCACTCAGGTCTATGTATGCATCGAACGAAGTCGATTGGGAGTCCTTCACGGCACAATCGGCACAGGGATGACTATCGTCCAAGTCTTCACTAGACTTGAAGGTATTATCGGGAGCAGCGAGGTTGTTTGAATGCGACCCCAACACTTCTTCTTGGTAATCATCTTGAGATGAATTAAGGAAATCCATCTTAAGTTCTTTTAACCAATTAAGAACTAGATCTTCTAGTTGAAATAGTTCATCAAGAAGCATTTCTCCTAGAATATCTGGTTGGGCGCCTTCGAGGGAGAGTTAAGGATTATTTTTACATTCGCCCCTCTTAAGGCTACAGGCAAACGATGGGTCTATATAGTGGGGCTTATAATTTAGAAAATAACATTCTAATTCTTTATGATTTCCTCCACATAATTGACACCACGTACCATAAGAGTGCCGAAAGTAAAAAAGATCATTATCACTCATTTTTGTGTCAGAAATTACCAACCGTCGGGATCTTACGGTTCTATTTTCAGTGACTGAATCTTGGGCACGGGGGCGTGTTGAGTAGGCACGACCCCGTGTTCAGCTTACTGTCTGACTTAAAACAAGATTGCCAGTTCCAATGATTGGGCACGGGGGCGTGTTCAGCAGGCACGGCCCGTGCTGAGTTCTGCAGAAGCTGAAAAATTAAGAAAATCCTAAAAAAATAAAAAGAACATAAAAAAAATGATTAGGCCGTTGATTCCTAACTTTCTTAAAATCCTTGTGTCCCCAGCAAAGGCGCCAAAAACTTGATGCGTGTTAGTGTGTATATGTTTTAGGTATATATTTTAAGCCCTTTTTACACTTTTTAGCCAAGTTTTAAATTTATAAAACACGATATTTACTAACACTAAACACACATATGGGCAAGTGCACCCATCGTGGACGTAGTATAGTGTTGGTAAGATGCCCAGGACGTCCAAGGACACAAGAGCTTTTAGTACCGGTTTATCCTCAACGTCTAATCAAATCAAAATGTTAGAAAAATGTTTTAAACTAAGAAACTAAAACTAACTAAAATGCTGAAAAAAATAAAATAAAAGTAAAAACAGACAGACAAGATGAATCACTTGGATCCGACTCGTGTGTAGTGTAACCTTTGATTATTTTCGCACTTTTGCACTTGTTTAAGAGATTATCTTAGTCATTGTAGTAGGCAACTCTTTTGAAGGCGACGTTACCCTCAACCCAGTAGTTTGAGTCAGCAAGGATACAATCCTAAAGGGTCGGATTATTGAAAGATAATTAATTAAGTTATTAATGCATAATGTGGTAGGCCCCTCTTTTGAAGGCGACGTTACCCTCAGCTAAGTAGTCTGAGTCAGCAGGGATACAGTCCTAAGTAGCTGGGTTAAAGTTTTAATAGTAGTTTAACTTATAAGGGGATCAAAGAGTTTGGACCCTGATGTGTGTAAAATGCAACATATAAATTACATCAAATGAGGCATAAAACTAACCCTTTTTAAGTACTAATGTTGGAAAAAGTGTGCTTTTGTCTTCCTTTTGTATTTTCAGGGTTAAAAGAGCTTAAATGAACAAAAGAAGCAAAAATGCAGCCAAATCCAACATAAATACAAAGAAAAGGAAGAAACGTGGCATGCCCGACTCCTCGACAGCATCTCCCAAAGCAAAAACAAGAAGAAAGCTGAGCATGGGGCTGTGCCCAGCTGAGCATGGGGCTGTGCCCAGCTGAACACGGGGCTGTGTCCAGCGGACACGGGGCGTGTCCAGCTCAACACGGGGCTGTGCTCAGCGAGCACGGGGCAGTGTCCAGAATGGTCAGCCCTGGCACAAAAAACAAAGTGGTAGAAGCTTCTATTGCCCACCATGGGGCCGTGCCCAGCGGACACGGGGGCGTGGTCAGAGTACTGCAGGTGCATTTATTGTAATTGCGAATTACAATTAATGAAGAGAGAGAGTGTCAGACGGGCACGGGGCCGTGTCCAGCGTACACGGGGCCGTGCCCAGGCTTCTGTTCAGCCTATAAATAGGAGTGCTTGGAGCCATTTCAACTCATCCCTTGGCACACCACCTCTCTCACACTTCATCCACCACCCACCACCACCACAACACCATCATCCACCACCATCATCCATTGTCCATCGTAGAGTGTGTGAGTCGTCTCGGGATCCAAGATTGATCGTAAGAGTTCTTGACAATCAAGGCCATGTTTGCCTAAGTCTCTTACATCACTTGGTGAAGACAAGTGTTTAGTATAATACTTTTTATTTTCAATCTTTTGCACTTTTTATTTGGTTTTGTATTAATGACTTTAATAACTAGTTGCTTATGTTGAAGGTGATCTTTCCTTATCGTTTGTCCGTGGTGTCTTGGCATTATTTTACTGTCTATATAAAATAATAGATTTTCACCATTCATATCTCCACGGTCTATATGGAGGTATGTTGGCTACCTGGTCGGGGGTTAAAGGAACGGTTTGGTAAGGGTCTTGCCCTTGTTCAGCGTTTAGAGGTCCTGCTTGGGACCTGGGTCAAATTTAGTAGGATCTCCTTCAATGCCCATAGGTATTGGATGGCGGGGATCCAAACTCTTTGACCCCCTCATAAGTTAACTACTATTAATACTATAACCCGGCTATTTAGGACTGTATCCCTGCTGACTCAGACTACTTAGCCGAGTGTAACGTCACCGCCGAAAGCGGGGCCTACCACAATTTGCATTAATAACTTAATTCATTATCTTTCAATAATCCGACCCTTTAGGATTGTATCCTTGCTGACTCAAACTACTGGGTTGAGGGTAACGTCGCCTTCAAAAGAGGGGCCTACTACAATAACTAAGATAATCTCTTAAACAAGTGCAAAAGTGCGAAAATAATCAAAGGTTATACTAATACACGTGTCGGATCCAAGTGATTCACCTTGTCTATCTGTTTTTATTTTATTTTATTTTTCAGCATTTAGTTAGTTTTTGTTTTCTTAGTTTAAAAACATTTTTCTTACTTTTTTATTTGATTAAACGTTGAGGATAAACCGGTATTAAAAGCTCTAGTGTCCTTGGACGACATCGGTATCTTACCAACACTATACTACGTCCACGATGGGTGCACTTGCCCATATGTGTGTTTAGTGTTAGTGAATATCGTGTTTTTATAAATTTAAAACTTGGCTAAAAGTGAAAAAGGGTTTAAATATACATCAAAAATATATTACACTACACAAGCATCAAGTTTTTGGCGTCGCTGCCGGGGACACAAGGATTTTAAGAAAGCTTAAAATCGACGGCCTAATCAGTTTTTCAAAACCTTTTCAAAACGCGCGCACATTTTTCTGCATTTTAGTTTAGTTTGCATTTACAGTAGCCTGAACACGGGGCCGTGCTCGCTGAACACGCCCCCGTGCTGCATATTTTTAGTTAGATACCCAGATACAGAGTCTGAACACGGGGCCGTGCTCACTGAACACGCCCCCGTGCTCAACGTGACCAGTGACTTTAATTAAAACGCACAGATACAGACCCTGAACACGGGGCCGTGTTCACCCAACACGGGGCCGTGTCCAGCTTCTGTTTCCGTCTTATTTTTGTTTTCTGGTCCCGAGACTCAGTTGTGGTCTGTTGAGTGATTCTTATGGATCAATACTCAAGAGGTTACAACTACACCTATGATGAGGATGATTATAGGGGTAATTATTGCACTAATTGTCGTAACGCACGCTCGGTTCAATATAATAACTCATATCAACCATCCAATTCATACAACCATTATGAGGAGCCCAAGTACGAGCCATCAACTTCATACACATCCTATGAAGACCAAAGGTATGAACCTCCTCCCTCATACTCATATTTTGATGAACCAAGGTATGAGCCTTCATACTCATACTTTGAAGATTCAAGATATGAGCCACCACCTCCATATACTTATTATGAGGAACCATGGCGTGAACAACCCACCTCATATGAGTACTATGAAGAACAAAGTTTCGACCTTTATCCGTCATGTGCTTACAATGAAGAACAATGGTGTGAACCATCTACTTCATATGAGTACTATGAGGAGCCAAGGATCGAACAACCGGATTCAAGCTTTGAGGATCCAAATTCTTTTTCTCTCACCGAAGTGACCAATAGGATATTAGAACACATTAAAACTATCGAACGTTACATGAAAGAATCTCGCGCAAGGGAAGAGGAATCCCGCGCAAGAGAAGAATTAACTTGTAATAATAACAAAGAGATAGTTGAAAATGTAAAAATGGAAGAACAAGAAAGTGAAAAACTGACACATGAGTTAAACAATGAAAAAAGTGAGTCCGATAATGTTAAAATTCAAGAAGAGTCTAATTGTGAAGAAATTAATCTCTTGTCACCTACTTTCGAAAATCATTGTTTAATAACCCCTCATGCCAAGTTTTTAAAAGAGTTAAACACTAGTGCTAAAATCAAAGAAATAGTGAGTGTTAAGTTAACTAATGATCAAACTTCACTAATAAAAGAAGACCCTTTTGAAATTAACATTACACCGGTTCCATGTTTCTTTCAAAATTCATTTATTAGTAATATCACCATTGATAAAGATCTTTGTGTTAACATAATGCCTAACTACATTTTTGAAAAATTAAGTATTAGTGATTTTACTCCACTTCAAATACCCATTTTTCTATCCGATCGAAAAGTGATAAAATCAATCGGTGTAGTTGAAGACGTTTTGGTTCGAACAAATCAAATGGTAATCCCAACCGACTTTGTCATCCTCGATGACGCTCCTTTAGTCTTGGGAAAACCTTTTGTACAAACTCATAAAGCTTTGAAAAACCGGAAATACAACAATCTACCTCTTCAATTAGGGGCATTCAAAAGGAGCATAGATCTTGAGCGCTCAATGAAATATCCTTTTGGCAATGACGACCCCCTAATTGAAGATGAGCCAGAGCCACCTGATAAGGTGGGTCTAGACAAGGACCCTTATAAACGTGGCGCACCACGGAGGCATTCCGCGGAACTGTCCGTAGTTTAGTTTAGACTAACTTTTATGTTTTCTAGTTTAGTTTTTAATTTTCAGGAATAAAACACAATCGGGATGGTGAAGGATGCTAAGGGAAGCTTGAACCAACACCCCATACATAAAAACAGATCCTTCCGACGATTTTTCTTCATTACAGCAAGTTCAGCACGGGGCAATACTCACCCAATACGCCCTGGTGCCCAAAACTCTGCAGAAATGCCCAGTTCAGGTATCTGGACACGGGGGCGTGCTCACTGAACACGCCCCCGTGCCTAGCCTTCTGTTTACTTTTGGTACTGGCAGTCTGGACATGGGGCCGTGCTCAGCCAACACCACCCCGTGTTCAGCTACCCAGTAACATAAAATCTTGTTTTTAACCTAAAATCTTTTACACATTTTAATCAACCGAAAAACTTATTTTTGGAACACATTGAGGACAATGTGTAATTTAAGTGTGGGGGGATGCTAAAACCTTGAATTTTGCAAGTCCTAATAACAAGCCTTACACAAAACTCTTTTGGAACCGCTAATCACCCCAAATTTTTTCAAAAACTTTTCATTTTTTTTTATTTGTCTTGGTTTAATTTGGGAATAACAAGTTCTAAAAAGGTTATATTTTTATAAATTTACAACCGATAGCGTCGTGATAAAAAGAACCAAATAAGAAGATTATGAAACGACATGACAATCTTAGTTAAAATTTGATTATATATACTTGATCACATAAAAACCCATTCCCACAAAAGTGAGTTTTGAGCCTTTATTGAGCATACAAATATACATATTTAAACTAAATGCTCATTTTTCGTTTCTTGTGTGAATAGCCGCTTGGTTCTTACGACTCTAGAACTTGCCACGACGATACATTCCCGGTCCTTACCAACTTAAACCCGAGTAAGTAAATGATGGAGGCATTAGGACTAACCCCTTTTTATTTCTACACCATTAATTTTCCTTTTTTTTACCACCTACCCAAAAATCCCCCTAGTTAACCCCTTTGAGCCTAAACCTTTTCGTTTCTTTCCCCAAAACAAACACCCTTTACCCACCAAAACCTTTTTCATTTTAAACCCTTTATTTTAGTAACAAAGCTCGGTTTTCTTGTGACACAAAAAAAAGAAAAAAAAAAGAAATGAAGTTAGCAACAAACAAACAAGCTCATCAAAAGAAACCTTGTTTGAAAAATGCTTCATTAGAATAAAAAAAATGTGAAGAAAAAAAAAAGAAGAAAAAAGAAAAAAAAACAAAGTGTTTTACGAAAACCGACGCTTTTTACGCTTTTCGCCCTTTTACTAACCACTAACCCAACCACCCACCTTTAGCCCAAGCCTAACCCTTCACCCAAAAAGTCCTCTTGATATTTACAATGGTATAAAGTTAAAAAGGAGGAGGATTGATTGCTTGGCAAGCTTATAGTAGGAATAAGTTCCATGCCGCTCTCGAGTGATTCACTAAAAATACACCTTCGGCCGAGTGTTGAGTGATCCCCCGTGAGGTATGTGAACTTGTATATAAATGAAATTTTAAAAAGGCATGTTATGCCCAAATAAGTAATTTCTCTTATGAAACGTTCTAAATAAATCATAACGAATAGGATTGTAAATAGTATAAAAATAAAACCCAATAAAGATCTTGGATTTCCGACACTCAAGACAAGCCCAAAACCTTCTCTTCTACCCATTCCATTTGGGAGTGTAAGCCACATATTAAAGAGTTTTGCTTGAGGACAAGCAAAGATTCAAGTGTGGGGGTATTTGATGTGTGTAAAATGCAACATATAAATTACATCAAATGAGGCATAAAACTAACCCTTTTTAAGTACTAATGTTGGAAAAAGTGTGCTTTTGTCTTCCTTTTGTATTTTCAGGGTTAAAAGAGCTTAAATGAACAAAAGAAGCAAAAATGCAGCCAAATCCAACATAAATACAAAGAAAAGGAAGAAACGTGGCATGCCCGACTCCTCGACAGCATCTCCCAAAGCAAAAACAAGAAGAAAGCTGAGCATGGGGCTGTGCCCAGCTGAGCATGGGGCTGTGCCCAGCTGAACACGGGGCTGTGTCCAGCGGACACGGGGCGTGTCCAGCTCAACACGGGGCCGTGCTCAGCGAGCACGGGGTAGTGTCCAGAATGGTCAGCCCTGGCACAAAAGACAAAGTGGTAGAAGCTTCTATTGCCCACCATGGGGCCGTGCCCAGCGGACACGGGGGCGTGGTCAGAGTACTGCAGGTGCATTTATTGTAATTGCGAATTACAATTAATGAAGAGAGAGAGTGTCAGACGGGCATGGGGCCGTGTCCAGCGGACACGGGGCCGTGCCCAGGCTTCTGTTCAGCCTATAAATAGGAGTGCTTGGAGCCATTTCAACTCATCCCTTGGCACACCACGTCTCTCACACTTCATCCACCACCCACCACCACCACAACACCATCATCCACCACCATCATCCATTGTCCATCGTAGAGTGTGTGAGTCATCTCGGGATCCAAGATTGATCGTAAGAGTTCTTGACAATCAAGGCCATGTTTGCCTAAGTCTCTTACATCACTTGGTGAAGACAAGTGTTTAGTATAATACTTTTTATTTTCAATCTTTTGCACTTTTTATTTGGTTTTGTATTAATGACTTTAATAACTAGTTGCTTATGTTGAAGGTGATCTTTCCTTATCGTTTGTCCGTGGTGTCTTGGCATTATTTTACTGTCTATATAAAATAAAAGATTTTCACCATTCATATCTCCACGGTCTATATGGAGGTATGTTGGCTACCTGGTCGGGGGTTAAGGGAACGGTTTGGTAAGGGTCTTGCCCTTGTTCAGCGTTTAGAGGTCCTGCTTGGGACCTGGGTCAAATTTAGTAGGATCTCCTTCAATGCCCATAGGTATTGGATGGCGGGGATCCAAACTCTTTGACCCCCTCATAAGTTAACTACTATTAATACTATAACCCGGCTATTTAGGACTGTATCCCTGTTGACTCAGACTACTTAGCCGAGGGTAACGTCACCGCCCAAAGCGGGGCCTACCACAATTTGCATTAATAACTTAATTCATTATCTTTCAATAATCCGACCCTTTAGGATTGTATCCTTGCTGACTCAAACTACTGGGTTGAGGGTAACGTCGCCTTCAAAAGAGGGGCCTACTACAATAACTAAGATAATCTCTTAAACAAGTGCAAAAGTGCGAAAATAATCAAAGGTTATACTAATACACGTGTCGGATCCAAGTGATTCACCTTGTCTATCTGTTTTTATTTTATTTTATTTTTCAGCATTTAGTTAGTTTTTATTTTCTTAGTTTAAAAACATTTTTCTTACTTTTTATTTGATTAGACGTTGAGGATAAACCGGTATTAAAAGCTCTTGTGTCCTTGGACGACCTCGGTATCTTACCAACACTATACTACGTCCACGATGGGTGCACTTGCCCATATGTGTGTTTAGTGTTAGTGAATATCGTGTTTTTATAAATTTAAAACTTGGCTAAAAGTGTAAAAAGGGTTTAAATATACATCAAAAATATATTACACTACACACGCATCAGACCCCCACCATCCAATACCTTTTGGGCATTGAAGGAGGTCCTACTAAATTTGACCCAGGTCCTTTGCAGGATCTATACACTGAACAATGGCAAGACTCTTACCAAACCGTTCCCTTAACCCCCGACCAGGTAGCCAACATACCGCCATATAGACCGTGGAGATATGAATGGTGAAAATCTTTTATTTTATATAGACAGTAAAATAATGCCAAGACACCACGGACAAACGATAAGGAAGAATCACCTTCAACATAAGAAACTAGTAATTAAAGTCATTTATACAAAACCAATTAAAAAGTGCAAAAGATTAAAAACAAAAAGTATTACACTAAACACTTGTCTTCACCAAGTGATGTAAGAGACTTAGGCAAACATGGCCTTTGATTGTCAAAAACTCTTACGATCAATCTTGGATCCCGAGACGACTCACACACTCTATGATGGACAATGGATGATGGTGGTGGATGATGGTGTTATGATGGTGGTGGGTGGTAGGTGAAGTATGAGAGAGGTGGTGTACCAAGGGATGAGTTGCAAGAGCTCCAAACACTCCTATTTATAGGCTGAATAGAAGCTCGGGCACGGCCCCGTGTCCGCTGGGCACGGCCCCGTGTCCATCTGACTCTCTCTCAACATTAATTGTAATTAGCAATTACAATAAATGCGCCTGCAGGAAGTTGACCACGCCCCCGTGTCCGCTGGGCACGGCCCCGTGGTGGGCAACAGAAGCTTTTATGAGTTTGTCTTTTCTGCTGGCATTTGGGCACGGCCCCGTGCTCATTGAGCACGGGGCGTGTTCAGTCTTCTGTCTTCTTTGTTTTGCTTGGGAAGATGCTGTCGGGGGGTCGGGCATATCACTTTTGTTCCCTTTCTTGTATTTATGTTAGATTTTGCTGTCTTTTTGCTTCTTTTGTTATTTTGAGCTCATTTAATCCTGAAAATACAAAAGGAAGACAAAAGCACACTTTTTCCAACATTAGTACTAAAAAAGGGTTAGTTTTAAGCCACAATTGATGTAATTTATATGTTGCATTTTGTGCACATCAATTAGGTCAGGCTTTAATTATTAGACAATATAAAATTAGGTCATGCTTTCAGTTTAGAGAAGAAATTTTGAGTTAGTTAGCTAATTTCTATATCAAACATGAACTAAATACAAACAATTTAAATGATGTATTATAGTCTATTTCGATGGTTATTAAAACTACCCGTGTGGTCACACATACTGTCTTCAACATTACTTTATAAAGATATTGAAATAAAGACCAAAATTTAAATGATATATTATAATCTGTTTTTTAGTATTTGATTTCGATCATTACTAAACCTACCCGTGTGGTTACACGGGTACTACACCTAGTTTACATTAATAACACATTGTGTGTGATTATCTGTATACTTGGTGTAATAGTTATGTTATTTTAGGATTTAAAATAATATAACTTAACAAAATACCAAGAATTTACAATCCAAAATAATAAAATATGTCTTCTTGAATATTTAGAAGATATATGATTTTTGAGAAAAATATATATTTTCTTGAAATACATTATTTTTAGACAAAAAGAGTTTACATATATATATTTTCTAAAAGTGAGACTTGAAAATATATTGTTTTGGAAATATATTATTTTGAACTACAAATACAAGAATACGAGAATACATGTATGAAATACCCCCATCCTTGGGAAGGAAATACGGAGATAAATACTTGAGAAGTATTAATACAGAAATATTGTTTAAACAATTATTCCAAAATTAAAATATAATTTAAAGTTAAAATAATTTATTTTAACAAGTAATTATAACCTGGAATAATATTAGGAACATAAGGAACGTAACTCAAACACGTAAATACTAAGGCAAGGCACGACCCGTTAGTCTAATAGACATTAGTACATTGTAGGGAGTCGTGTTCGCTGAGGAGATTTGGGTTACGATTCTGAAGATACAATACTGTGAGTTCATGTCCCCCTTTTCTTTTAACTGTTCTCAGTTTTATAACTTCGGGGGTGATATACATGTTACAATTGTTTACAAACTTTTATACATGGTATGATTAGCTAAGGAGGGTTACTGCTTGATCATGTGAATGGTGGGTACAACATTTAAGGCCATTAATCCTCGTCGTGGGACCGAGGGACATGACTGATAGATCTATTTGGGTGTAGCGAGCCCACACCCATGAGGACCATGGTGGCCTATGTGGTGACTGTGTCCACATACTAATGCCGTGGCGAATTTAGCTAGGTTTGAGTTTTCCTGCACCATTTCACACATACCATTGGCCTTGCAAACCATTGGTGATCTGTTTTTCCTTATTGCTACATACCAGGGACATACATACATACAAGACATACTTTAAAGGTTTATTCATATACTTACACATGAACTCGCTCAACTTTTGTTGATGTTTTTTTCAAATTACATGTATTTCAGGGAACTAAATGGATCTGGCAGGTGTGTGCGTGTTGTCAAGCTGCGTCATGAATAAGGGATGTCATCCGTGGCCAAAGGGTTTAGTAGATGTATCTTATTCCTGGACGGGATACATGTCTCTAAACCCAGTTTTATTTAAAGTCTTCTGTTGAGTCTTTATAAACTCATTTTAAACATGTTGCATGGTTTGTAATTTGAATTTGGTGTCATATTTCAGACAATTTATGTTGTGGTATTTTCAAACTTAAATTTATGGATGAACATGTACTGTTTTTTATCATATAGCGTTGTTATGATTGAATGCTATGGTATTAAGAAAGTCACACCAATAACCACGCTTCCGCAAAAGTCAGGATGTGACAGCTTGGTATCAGAGCTTCGATCGTAGCGAACTAGGATTCTTTCTCGAGTCTAGACTACGATCATTAGGGCTCTCACGAAAATGTTTTCAAACATGTTTACATTGCATACACAAAACGTCCAGATCCAGGGAACCAACATTTTTACAAACAAAAGGCACAAAACATATTTCAAAAGCTTATGTTCATATTTCAGTCTTAGAGACTGGGGAGGTTCAGTCTTAGAGACTGGGGAGGTTTATGTTGGTCCCTCGGATGGGATCTTCCTGTTCGTAAACGTAGTTGAATCGTAAAGTGATCAATGCGCGGAATTCATGTAATCACATAGCAGATATACAGAGACAACATTCTACTTTGAATCACCGTCTGATATTCTATTAAATGATGTGAAAATGTACAGGAGCCAGAAAGAAATCAGATATACAAAAGGTAGGTTGCAAGTGAAAGTGTCAAAAGGTTGTAAATAAACTAACCTACCGGCTATTTATAGGCAAGGACAGAATAAGAGAGTGCTGGCCGATCAGCTGGGCTAGCCGATCGGCTGACAATGCTAACCGATCGAGTAGCCTGCTCGATCGGCCGGGCTGTCCGATCGGCTGGTCTAGCCGATCGGCTGGCATCAACAGCACTTAACAAAAACTTCACCGATTCTGTCCTGCTTTACATACACACATACAAAACATTCACACAACTTATACAAAATATGACTACATGTTGATGGAAGCTACAGACGTTATTGCACTAACAGACTCCCCCTCGGATGTAGCTGTAGTTCCTTCCAACATAGTCTTTATTTCCTCCTGTTGCGTCTCCTCTCTTTAGCCTTTTGTCTTCTCTATTCAGCTCGTTCCTCAAACATTCTCCTTCTTTTATGCCTGCCCTCATTTATCCACCACTTTCGGTATTCTGGGTCGCCATCACGCTTTCGATCCCACTTTGGAATTTTGTTTTCTTCAGATTCAATAGGCGTTTGATCTGTAGGCGGCACATACCCAAGATTTCTTCTTCCCCTTTCTGCAGCCTTTTTAGCTATCTCTTTTTGTCTTTGACTTCGCTTGTATACCTTTAGAAATTCATCAACTTCAAGATCTCTCCATTTTGTCTTCCAACTTTTCCCTGAATTGATTTCTTTTGCGAAGCAAACATCTATCACTCCTTGATACTGCATAGCTATCTCTTTGTCTTTCTTATCATAGATTATCTTGTTGACAAACAGACAATCTATATCTTTCTTCGAACAGTTGACCAACCACATAGGATCCAAAATACTTATTCTTCGTCCTTCTCCTGTGGTCTTGTCATACAAAGAAATAACTGCTTCAGCTGTAGAAGGATTATATAGCCAAGCTTGAAATAGATCATAGAAATCTTGTTCAATGGCTCTGAGTGGCATATTCTTCAAACAACTTGGAGGCTTTACATCCAACGTAATGTCTTTTTCTCCACTCTCCAAGTAAGTAACAATCTGCTTCGGATATTGTGGTTTCCAATCTGGATAATTATTCTTTGCTTGCCATTTGATGTAATTCCACAAATCCTGATCACGTTCACGAACTTCTGGACCGTAGTAGTATTGCTTGATATTCTTTGTAACCACCAACTCATCTACGTCCCACCAGGGTAAAGTAGCTATATCAGCTAAGAATTCAAAATACTGTACACCCTGCTCCCTTCTGATTGCATAAACTTTCAAGTCTTCCAGATATCCCCAAGATAGAATATCTCCCCAAGAAAGATCTTTGTTATGAGTGAAAATATTGAAGAGCCCTGAGAGTCTTTCTTTCTTTTGGCATATTCTTGAACCATCGTTTTCTTTCTTCAGCTGTTATCTCTTTAGAAACCGGTTCAGGAATATCTGCTGTAGCAACCCTTTCTTCAATCTTTCTTCTCAACTCATCTTCATTCTTTTCTTGAAACAACTCTGTGAAAGTAAGGAATGCAACATCTTCACCTTCATAATGAAAATCCACCCTATCTTCTTCTGAATCAGACGCGCTTTCAACATTCATTTCATCATAATGATCAACTTCATGAGGGTATCTAGGCTCGAAATCTTTTGCAGGTGAGAGAGGAATTTCATCTTTGATATCAAATTTAAATTTTCCATCTTCCAAAACCCTATTCCTCTAACATTTCAGCCCGTGTTCTTTTAACCTCTACCTCTCCTTGTTGTTTACCAGATAAGTAAATGACAGTAGGGTTAGAAAGAAGTACCTGATCAACAGATTGTTTTCCAGACGACGATGCTTCATGATCAACTTCATCCTCCTGCTCATTTATTTCATTATTCATCAGCTCATCCACTCTTTCTTGAACATTTGGTTCACTGATTAATAAACCCGAAGCACCTTGATCATTGTCGTCATCGCCTTTGTCATCTTTATCAGACTTATCATCAGCTTTATCATCTTTATCATCAGAATCATCTTCATCTTCTTCTTCATCATCTCCAAACAATTCTCTATCAGAATCTTCATCCACAATCACTCCACGTGCTATCCTTCCTTTTCTTTTTAGATCCATAAACTTTAACAACTTTGCCACTTCTTTCGAATTATATGGCACAGGGTAAGCATTGCCAACTAACACAAATTTGTCAGTTGTATACTCCAGCAGTAGTACTTCCCTTGCTCTTCTTCTTCTTTGAATAATTTCAACTCTTCGAAGGACATTTTCAGCAATAATAGGCTCAATAGGCTCACCAACAATCAAATATTCTGGTTCATGAGGCTCTTCAGCTTCAACTTCAACCATCTCTTGATCATCTTCAACAACTTCTTGTTCTTGAACCTCAACCTCTTCAATCATTTCAATATCAGGTTGCGAAGAAGAACCTCCAACCCCTGGTTGACTTGAAGATGCATCAACTATCTCAACCTCTTCAACTATTCCTTTGTTTTTTAGGTTTGCTTCTTCAGCCATTTGACGTTCACGTTCCAATCTTCTTTCATTAGCTCTCATCACATCAATTTCATCAAATGCAGCATGAATGTTCATCTTTAAATGACTTTCAACCACAGCAACCAGCATCTGAAGTTGTTGATCTTTCATTACTTTATCAGCTTTCATAGCCTCCATCTCTAATTTCAAGGCCTTCATTTCATTAGACGAAGCTTCACTCATCTCATTAAGAAGCTGATTTAACGTTTGATTCACATTCTCCAGATCCTTTATCTTGGCATTCAAAGAAGATATCTCTTGTGTTAACGACTCAAACACTTTAGAATTACCCTCGGCCTCATCCTTCATTTGATTCATTCTTTTCTCCTTTTCAACCAATGCTGCAACTATTTTATTGTGAGCTTCCATCAATTCATCAATTTGACTTCTCAGCATAATACGTTCTTCCTCAGCTTTTGCTTTCTCTTTTTCCAGTTCTTTAACTTTCTTAGTTAGATCTTTAACTGCCTGATCATTGAACATATCATTTTCACCTTCAGGCATATCTTCAGAGAAAATACCAGTAGCCGAACCAATATTATCAAAATCAAAGTTAAAGTCTTCTACTTTCTGTTGTGATGACTGAGGAATCTCTTGTTGAGCAGGTTTTGGACTAGCAACTCTGAATCTAGTGATCTCTACATAATCATCATCACTTGTCTTCTTTTCTGTTTCCACAACTGGAACTTCTTTTGTTTTCACCTCCGGTTCTTTTGGAATATCGACACTTGGTGATTTTTCTTTCTGAACATGTTGAGCTGCCTTTCCATCTTTATCTTTTTGTGACTCAGCTCCTGATTTCTTTGATCTGACATTTCTGGGAATTATACCAACTGGAGCTGCCTTTCGTTTCTTTCTCTGTCTCTTTGACTTTTCAGGATCGTAAGGAGAATCTTCATCATCTGAACCTTTTTGTTTCTTTGAAGGTCTTTTCTTCAACTGAACTTTTCCTTTACCAACAGTTTCAGGAATTAATTCAGATTCAGATTGAGTAGCTTCAGAATCTCCATCACTTGAACTCCTTAAAGCTTCTGTATCTGGTTGAACCCTTATAACCTTTTCAGCATGAGCACTTGTTACTTGAGCTTGTTGTGCTGCAACTTCTTCGTTCTTTTTCAAATAGCTTTCCAAAGATTGCTTTAACAAATCAGCACCTTGTTCAATCACCACAGATGGCTCTAGAACTGTCTCATCAATTAACTTCTGCTGTGGCTCTCCAGAAAACCCTACAAGACAAACATTGACAACAAGATTAGTAACATTTAAATCATATGTGATCTAACTGTCTTAATGCTCCCCCTTTCACTATACCCTTTTCTCCTTCTCTAGGAATAACAACTGCAGGGGATGACTTAGGAGTCCTTTTCCTTTTTCCATCTCTAACATGCCACCACCTAGTCTTTTTCTCAACCATCTCACTCATCTTTGAGTCTTCATTGTCTGAATTCCTTTCATCATGCCTCCATTTATCGTTTTCAGGAGCAACATATGCTTTATCTTTTATTCTGCAAATCATCTGCTTGGTTTTCTCATCCTTATCCTTTGTAACTCTTCCTATTGTTGTCATATTCACAACACTCATCTCCATCACATCCTCACAATCCTTCGGAAGATCTTTGATTTTGTCATTTAGTAACATCATGATGAATCTAGGATACATGATGTACTTATCTGCTCCAGCTTCGCAATTCTCCTTCATGTATTCAAAGATCACTTGTGAAATGTTGTACCTTCTGTTTAGCACCAAGCTTGTTATCATATTCATGATGTAGTCAGCAACCTCATCATATGCTCCTTTTCTATGTCCCATTGAGTGTATCATACAATGCATTAAGTACCTATATGCTTTAGAGAAGCATCTTTTGTACATCTTTCCATTAATGAACCCTGTGAATCCCATTCTACACCACAAACCCTTTACAAGACGTTCAGACATGATTGTTGGATCATTGTCAGAATCTTGTAAGTCTAGGACTCTCCTCACATCTCCTACATCAAACTTAAACTCCACATCTATATCCTTTCCAGCTTGATCCTTCTTTCTCAAGACTGCATGTATCATTTTATCTGAATCTTCATATCTAGCAGTGTTCCATAATGCTCTAACATGTGATTCATGAATCACAGTTTTATCAGACATAGCGTTAGCTATTCTGCTGTCTCTTAAAACGTTGCCATCTTTTCTACCACAATACCAGTGGTTGATTCAGAATCAATTTCACAAGGTATATTATGACTCTTGTCTTTCTCTTTTCCTCGTCCCTGTAAAAATTATTCAGTGAAATTAATCAAACAAGAACATGAAAATTCTGAAAATTTTTCTAACACTTTGACATTTCTATGTGACAACACTACAGAATCAACTGGTCTGGTCGATCGAAGAGCATTACTGTTCGATCGGCTGAGAATGAATATATTGGAAGTGCCTGGTTGATCGGCTGGTCCAGCCGATCGGCTGACAAAATGTGATAAAGAGGTTCATATGGTGTCCGATCGGCTAGCAAATGCTCTTCGATCGGCTGGCAAACTTATGCACAAAAATCTAAGTATGTGAAGAATACTATCCTTTCAACAAGTAATGCTGCCCTTTTGGACTAACATATGCTTTTCAATAGGTTAGCACTTCCTGTTCGATCGGCTGGTCCAGCCGATCGGCTGGGCACATTGCTGTTCGATCGGCTGGTCTAGCCGATCGGCTGACAATGTTGTCATTGCTGTTCGATCGGCTGGTCTAGCCGATCGGCTGACAATGTTGTGATCAAAAAGTATTCTTCAAAGAATTCAAACACAGATTTCATAGCAAAGATTTAGCACACATTTCAAAGCATCAACATTTATCTAATATCTCATCACAAACACATGGTCTTTATTGCTACTCGCTCGACTGGTCTAACCGATCGGCTAGCACATTGCTATTCGATCGGCTGGTCTAGCCGATCGGCTAGCACAATGCAAAACCTCATTCCAAGCACTTAGCACAATCAAGGCACATTTTTCAAGACATGAACTACATTATTCAACAACAACTAAGGCACATTATGATTACTGTCCGATCGGCTGGGCTAGCCGATCGGCTGGCAACTTTGATGAAGAACAGTTTGAAGAACATAAACATATGATTCAAAATTTATGCTAATTATCACAAATTGAGCACAGATCCATGTTCCTAATGTTGTCGCGATCAAAACCCTATGTTCATTCTTTTCTAATTCGTCCTAAACAGAGTTTATTTAACAAAGAACATGCCGACTGACATGATGCTTTAATCTTATATCTATCAAGTTTTAGCATGATTTTTCTGAAATTGAACCGGTAAACTTGAAGATCTTTGCATTGCGAACAAAACCCTAAACCTAGATTTCATCAAAACATCCTAAATCTTCCTAAATCTGTGATTAAAGAACCGACAGATATGAAAATGAAGAACACTAAGGATTTCAAAGATTTTGATGTTGGAAAACATACCTTGCCATTTGAGATGATGAGTAAGCCAACAAATCAAAGATATTGATGCAAAGAGAATGAAATCAATGAAAACAGTGTAAACAGTGATCGGCTGAGAGTGTTTTGGTTCGATCGAAGTGCGAAAAAGAACAAATGAAGCATGAACTCCTATTTATAGGTGTCAATGAACCGGCTAGGCAGTTCGATCGGCTGGTCCAGCCGATCGGCTGGCCTGTTCGATTCAAGGCACTTTGACTTTCAAACCGATTTGACTTTTTGACCTTTT